>NC_133660.1:49719888-49987815 GCF_037893015.1 Macrotis lagotis | reverse complement strand
TTTAATGTAATTTCAATACTTTTGATATTATTGTGTTCATGGATTACTGCCCTATAGCATCCCCAAAATAATAGTAATAATGACTAGAACTGTGATTTCACTGCTTTTAATTGTGTCCGAAGCTCTCAGATAAGGAAAAGAAGCAAGGAGTCCTGAAAATTGTCTGCAACACAGAGTTTGAGTGACTTGCTCAGAATCAAAAAGCCAGTATGCTTCAGAGGTGGCTTCCTGACTTTGAGTATGGTGCTTCATCCACTATATTACATTGTCAAAATAATACTGCTAGTAAAGATCAGGACTAGCATAACAATGAGATGTTGGGGCTCACTGAAAACAACTTTATCAACTTCTGGTCAAGATGGCGGAGAGAAGATAGGCATGGTTCTAAAGTTTCCTGATCTTTCCCCATCTATGATATGAAACAAACCTCTTAAGAGAAATCTGACTCACAAAACCCAGAAAGAAAATCCAGGAGAAAGAAGATCTACTTCAGGATTTGTCTTCCACAGCTGTGGGTGAGTCTGGCCAAAGAGAGCAAATCAGCTGGATCAGCCTGATTGGGAATGGATTGGAGTCCTGGGTGCCTGAGGGCCCAAGTGCCAGACCAGCTTGATCAGTGGCGGGCTAGACCGTGGGGGCTTGGGTCTACTAGGGAGTAGAGGCACTGGTGTTGGTGTTGACCCTCTGGAGCTTGCCTGCAGGGCTGGGGGGAGATTTCCAGACACTATCCCTGGGCTCCTCAGGTCTGAGGAACTCTGAGTCCATGAGTCCATTGAAACTGAGGCCTCTTCCCAGAACAAACACAATTACAGACTACTTTTGCCCCAGGCACAGGTGTGTGAGTAGAAGAACCAGCCTAGCTGGACAATAGGGAGAGGGATGATCTCCTGCCAAGGTAAAGCCCACCAATGATTGAAGGCAAAAGTACTTAACAGCTTCAATCACTCCCTCCAGGCTAAGGGAGAAGGGCTCAATCAAGGTCAGAGACACTATAGAGAAAGCAACCAGCACCTCCTATTGGTCAACCAGAGAAATTGCACTTAGTGAGCAAATCCTCTAGCACCCCCTACTTGCCAGCTGGAGATATTGAACTCAGTGAATAAAGCCTCTAGGGATTCCAACACCAAACCTCTGTGAACCAGGCCCCCAACTCAAGGTCTTAGCAAAATGAAGAAGGGTCAGCAGAAAAGTGGATCCATAGAAAAATTCTCGGAAGGAAAAGACCCTAACTCAAAAAGACATAGAACCTCTGAGGAGAATATAATCTGGTCTCAAGCACAGAAAGACTTCCTTGAAGAAATAAGGAAGAGTTTAAAAATCAAATGGAAATTTTGGGAGAGGCAATTAACGCCTTGCAACAAGAAAACAAATCGTTTGAAAATACAATTGGTGAAATACAAAATGAGAATAAATCTCTCAGATGCTCAATTGGACAAATACAAAATGAGAATAAATCTCTCAGATCATCAATTGGACAAATACAAAATGAGAATAATTCTCTCAGATCTTCAAGTTGGCAAATGCAAAATGAAAATAATTCTCCCAAACCCTCTATTGGTCAAATGGAAAGTCCTTTCAAAAGTAGAATTGACCAAGTGGAAAAGGAGCTGCAAAAGGTAAATGAAGAAAACTCCTCCCTAAAAAAAAAAAGAATGGAGTCTGTGGAAATTAATGACTTCATGAGACAGCAAGAGCCTGTTAAACAAAATCAAAAATTATAAAAAGTAGAAAAAAATGTAAAAGGCCTCATCAGCAAAACCACTGACCTCCGGGAGAGATTGAGGAGGGAAAACCTGAGAATTTTTGGACTTCCTGAAAACATTGAAGAGAAAAAAACCTGGACTTAATATTACAGGATCTAGTGATGGAACATTGCCCTGATATCATGGAACCAGAGGGCAAAGTAGTTACTGAAAGAATACATCAATCCCCTCCAGAAAAATATCCTAAAATGAAAACACCAAGGAATGTTGTGGCCAAATTCCAGAACTATCAGGTAAAAGAGAAAATCCTGCAAGCAGCCAGAAAGAAACAATTTAAATATCAAGGAGCCACAGTAAGGATTATGCAGGATCTGGCTGCATCAACATTAAGGGATCAAAGGGCCTTCTTTGAGATATTCTGAAGAGCAAAGGAGCTTGGAATACAGCCAAGAATTCACTATCCCTCAAAGCTGAGCCTTCTTTATCAGTGGAAAAGATGGACATTTAACAAAATGGAAGAATTCCAAAAATTCCTGATGAAAAGACCAGAGCTAAATAGAAAATTTGGTCATCAAACAGGAGGTTCAAGAGACACATCAAAAGGTAATAAAAAAGGGGGCAGTAAAAAAAAAACTGCTTTCCAATAAGTTGAAACTGGCTATAAACCAGCATGAGGGAAAAGATTTTCATAAATATTGAGAATTGTAACTCTAAAAGAGAATATACCTAGCCAGAAGTGATGGACATTCATGACTTATCCATGAGATTGCTATCCAATGGGATGAAACTGGCCATAACTCCACTTCAGAGAAAGACTCTAATAACTCTCAAGAATTGTAACTCTATTAGATAGAATGTACTTAGGTAGAGGTGACAGATATTCAGAATTTTCTATTACTCAGATAGAATGATTTTAAAAACACTACCTCCTTAAAAAGGGGGACAGGAAGGAGACAGGAGGAGGGAGGGGATTGAATGGAGTAAATTTCATAACACTAAGAGGTACAAAATACCTATAGTAATAGAGAGGAAGAAGGGAGGAGATGAGAAACACCTGAATCTTCTTCTCATCAGACTTGGCTTAAAGTCTTACATACATATTCAGTTAACTTAAAACACATCTAACCTTTCAAGTATTAAAAAGGGAAAGGGGGAAGGGGATGGAGAATGGGAGGGGAAGGGAAAAAAGAGGAACTAACAAAAGGAAGTGAAGGGAAAAGGGGGAAATCGAAAGGGGAAGGAAAGGGGAGGTGTGAATATAGGAGGGTAAACACACTGAAGGAGGTTCAGAAACAAAATGCTGGGGATTATGGATGGAGGGGAAAGGGGAGAAATACAAACAGAGGGAAGATAGCATGGAGGACAGTAAAGAATTAGTAATTATAACTTTGAATGTGAATGGGATGAACTTTCCCCTTAAAACATAAGTGAATAACAGAGTGGATTAAAAACCAGAATCCTACAATATTCTGCTTACAAGAAACACATTTGAAGCATAGAGATACATATAAAGTAAGGATAAAATGCTGGAACAAAATATAGTTTGCTTCAACTGAAGTGGAAAAAGCAGGGGTAGCAATCCTTCTCTCAGACAAAGCAGCTGCAAAAATAGATAGCATTAAAAGAGATAAGGAAGGAAGCTTTATCCTCCTAAAAGTTACTATAGACAATAAAGTTATTTCAATACTGAATATATATATATATATTTATATATATATATATATGCGCCCAATGACATCACATCCAAATTCTTAAATTCTTAGAGGAGAAGCTGAAAGAACTATATGAAGACATTGACAGAAAAACTCTACTAGTGGGAGACCTCAGCCTCCCACTATCAGATCTAGATAAAGGAATCATAAAATAAAGAAGAAAGAAGTTAAAGAGGTAAATAGATTATTAGAAAAACTAGATATGGTAGGCTTATAGAGGAAATTGAATGGAGATAGAAAGGAATATACCTTTTTCTCTACAGTACATGGCACTTATACAAAATTTGACCATCTACTAAGGCCATTAAAAACCTAATGATCAACTGCAGAAAGACAGAAATACTGAATACATCTTTCTCAGATCACAGTGCAATTAAAGTCATATGCAATATTGGGCCAAGGAGACATAGACCCAGAACCAATTGGAAACTGAATAAGCTCATTTTAAAGAATATGTGGATCAAAAAACAAATTATGGAAATAATTAATCATTTTATCCTAGATAATGACAATAATGAAAAAAAGCATATTAAAACCTATGGGATTCACTCAAAGTGACTGTCAGGGGATATAGTATATCTTTAAATGCTTACATGAATAAATTAGAGAAAGAGGGAATCAATGAACTTAGTTGCACAATGAGCAACTAAAAAATTACAGAAAGAACAAATTAAAAATCCCCAATTAAATACAAAATTTGAAATTCTAAAAATTAAAGATGAAATTAATAAAAGCAAAAGCAAAAAACTACTGAATTAATAAACAAAACCAAAAGTTGGTTTTTATGAAAAAACCAATAAAATTCAAAAACATCTGATCAATTTGATTAAGAAAAAGAAAGGAGAAAACCAAATTGCTAGTATCATAAATGAAAATGGTGAACTTACCACCAAAGAGGAAGAAATTAAAGTAATAATACAAAATTATTTTTCCCAACTCTATGCTCTATGCCAATATATTTGACAATCTAAGTGAAATGGATGAATATTTACAAAAATATAAGTTGCCCAGGTTGAATAAAGAGGAAATTAAATACTTAAACAACCCTATCTCAAAAAAAGAAATTCAACAAGCCATCATTGAACTCCCTAAGAAAATAATCTCCAGGGCCTGATGGATTCACAAGTGAATTCTACCAAACATTTAAGGAACCAATTGGTTCCAATTCTATATAAAATCTTTGGAAAAATAGAGGAAGATGGAACTCTACCTAACTCTTTCTATGAAACCAATATGAAGCTGATACCTAAACCAGAAAGAGTTAAAACAGAGAAAGGAAAATTATAGACCTATCTCCCTGATGTATATCAATGAAAAACCTTAAATAAAATCTCAGCAAAATGATTACAACAAGTTATCACTTGGATAATACATTATGATAAAGTAGGATATATCCCAGGAATGCAGGGTTGGTTCAATATTAGGAAAGCTGTTAGTATAATCAATTATATCAACAACAAACACCAGAAATTATGATCATATCAACTGATGCTGAAAAAGCTTTTGACAAAATACAGCATCCATTCCTAGTAAAAACACTAGAGCGTATAGGAATAAATGGACTTCCTTAGAATAATTAGCAATATCTATCTGAAATCATCAACAAGCATTATATTCAAAGGGGAGAGGCTAGAGGCATTTCAAATAAGATCAGGGGTGAAACAAGGGTGCCCATTATCACCACTACTATTCAATATTGTATTAGAAACGTTAGCCTCAGCAATTAGAGAAGAAAAATAATTTGAAGGAATTTGAATTAGGAAGGAAGAGACAAAACTCTCACTCTTTGCATATGACAGGATGGTCTACCTAGAGAATCCCAAGAAATCATCCAAAAAACTACTGGAAACAATTAGTAATTTTAGTAAAGTTGCAGGATATAAAATAAACCCTCATAAATCCTCAAATTTATATATATATGTCTAGCAAGATACAGTAGGAAGAGCTAGAAAGAGAAATCCCATTCAGAGTAACCTTAGACAATATAAAATACCTGGGAGTCTATGCACTGAGGCAGATTCAGAAAAATTTTGAAAACAATTATAAAACACTTCTCACACAAATTAAATCAGATTTAAATAACTGGGACAATATCAACTGCTCATGGATAGGTAGAGCTAATATAATAAAAATGACAATTCTTCCAAAACTAAACTACCTGTTTAGTGCCCTACCAATCAAAATTCCAAAAAAAAATTACTTTAATGAGTTAGAAAAAATTGTAAGTAAATTCATATGGAAAAATAAAAAGTCAAGAATTTCCAGGGATTTAATAGAAAAAGTGCAAAAGATCTAAAATTATATTATAAAGAATCAGTCATCAAAACTGTTTAGTATTAGCTATGAAATAGAGTGGTAGACCAATGGAATAGACTAGATGCAGTATCAGGAAATGATTATAATAATCTTCTGTTTGATAAACCCAAAGAGTTCAGCTATTGGGATTAACACTCTCTCTTTGATAAAAAACTGTTGGGAAAATCTGAAGTTAGTATAGAAGAAACTTAGATTAGACTAACACCTCACACCTTATTCTGACGTAAGATCCAAATGGATACACGATTTAGACATAGACAATACTATAAGCAAATTAGAAGATCACGAACTAGTTTACCTGTCAGATCTATGGAAAAGGGGGCAGTTTATCACTAAAAAAGAGATGGAGAACATCACCAAAAACAAATTAGATTATTTCAATTGCATTAAATCAAAAAGCTTTTGCACAGATAAAACCACTGTAAACAAGAGCAAAAGAAATGTAGTAAACTGGGAAACAATTTTTACAACTAATGATTCTGACAAAGGACTCATTTCTAAAATATACAGAGAACTGGGTCATATTTTTAAAAAAATGCCTTTCCCCAGTTGACAATGCAAAGGCAATTTACAGATGAGGAGAACAAAGCAATCCATAGTCATATGAAAAAATTGCTCTAAATCATTAATTATTAGAGAAATGCAAATTAAAGCTTCTCTGAGGTACCACCTCACACCTCTCAGACTGCTCAATATGACCAGAAAGTATAATGATCATTGTTGGAAGGGTTGTGGGAAATCTAGCACACTATTACACTGTTGGTGGAGCTGTGAACTCATCCAACCTTTCTGGAGGGCAGTCTGGAACTATGCCCAAAGGGCAACAAAAATGTGCATACCCTTTGATCCAGCAATACCACCGCTGGGTATATAACCTGAAGAGATGATGAAAAAGGGTAAAAACATCACTTGTATAAAAATATTCATAGCAGCCCTATTTGTGGTGGCAAAGAATTGGAAATCAAGTAAATGTCCTTCAATTGGGGAATGGCTTAGCAAACTGTGGCATATGTATGTCTTTGAACACTATTGTTCTATTAGAAATCAGGAGGGATGGGAATTCAGGGAAGCCCGGAGGGATTTATATAAACTGATGCTGAGTGAGATGAGCAGAACCAGAAAAACACTGTGGACCCTAACTGCAACATGGGGGTGATTATCAACCTTGATGGACTTGCTCATTCCATCAATTCAACAATCAGGGACAATTTTGAGCTGTCTGCAATGGAGAATACCATCTATATCCAGACAAAGAACAGTGGAATTTGAACAAAGTTTAAGGACTATTCCCTTTAATTTAGGAAAAAAACAGATATCTTATTGTCTGGTCTTGTTTCTTCCTTAAGGATATCATTTCTCTCTTATCACACTCATTTTGGATCAGTGTACAACATGGAAACAAAGTAAAGACTGACAAATTGCTTTGTGTGAGGGGTGGGGGGAGGAAAGTAAGATTAGGGGAAAAGTTGTAAAACTCAAAATAAATACAATATTTAACAAGGAAAAAAACGAAAACAATTTTATCTCTGTCCCACAACTTAGAAATGAGGTCTGGATGAGTTGGACTTGAATCTCAAACTAGACACTTTCTAGATGTGCAACCCTAGGCAAATTTCATTACTTCTTTGAGTCTCTGTTTCCTTGTGACTAAAATGAAATAATAATTATGGTAGTGCTAATACCTACATTTTAAACTTTAAATCTCTATAAAAGTTGATATAATCTGTATTATTTCTCATGTTTGGGCACATATACATATGTAAACACACACATATATATATTCATATTTTTATAAAATTAAGTGAGGTATTAAATGAATCTCTGCTCGCCTGTGGTATCTTCAAGTATCATAAAAAAACACCTTACAGTCCAACAAAATCAATGATAGAGACATGAAGACAAAATGAAATGCTGCCTTCACTAAAGAAGCTTACATTTTGTCAGGTGACATATTATATAAATATACAAATAAATACAAAGCAATTGGTGATAGGCAGGAGGAACATATGAAATTGAGGGGGAATCAAAAGAGACCTCTTGATAGAGATGGTATTGGATGAAAACATTTGAAGGAAGTTGGAGTGGAGATTTAGGAAGATGCATTTGAGACCCAGAGATGAAGTGTGTAAGGAATAACAAGCAGATACATTTGGCTATAGAATTCCTAAAGGAGAATGATGTGAAATGAACCTGAAATAAATGTAGACTGAAAAGGAGTCAGATTGTGATGGATTTTAAAGAGAAGCCTGTATGCACTGACGGTCTTTCATGTCTTTGTATCCCAAGTACCTAGCACAGTGTCAAGCTCTAGGCAATTAATAAATGCTTTTGGATTGCTTCCAGAAGTAAAAGGAGTCATTTGGATTCCTATTAATGGTATTGGTGTTGTTTTAAAGGTATGATTTATCCTTTTTGAGCAAGACAGTGACATGTTCACACTTGATGTAAAAGGAGAGACTGGAGAAGGGAAAGTCTAAAGGAAGGAAGAACAATCAGGAGATTGAAGCTGTGGCTGTGGAACTGGAGAATAGGGTAAAGAAGAAAAAACACAAATTCTAATTGATGAACCAATTGTACTGAACCTCAAGGCACAATAGAAACTGCTCAATAAAATTCACAGCTATGTAGAAGAGACTCTTCCACACTCAAGTAGGGAAGAAAAACATACAAAGTTTAGGCTATGACATGAAATTCAACCATCAAATCAGTTCCTATATATCATTATCAATAGAATGATTAAAGTTGTAAGTTGAACAGTTATAGGTTACTGTGATCCAAATGATCCTCTCTAAATCCCACTTAATGAAATTTTGCTTCCTGCAGTGTCACAACCCAGCACCTTGGAGTTCTGAGATATCACCCCACAGGTCTAAGGATCGGCCTCTGACTAAAGTAGCTACTGGCATTTATTACAACACCTTACAGAATTGCAAATACAACTTAGTTTCTTAATGTCTAATATTTAAGTCGATTATTAGATCAAATCACATGGCATGATCTCCAACAACTTTAGGATTGATATTCATTGAAAATAAGATATTTATTCTGTGATACCCAAGAATTCAAATATTTAGGAGGGAGGTTCAGAAAATAATAATAACCATCAAGGCCTCTTCCAATCCATGATTTGATATTTATATGATCTTTAGAGCATATTCTTTTAAAATTTCAAAAATTCCTAATGCAATTTTCCTCCCTCCTACCACATCCTGTCACTACCTAATTTAATTTATAGTAATTTACAAAGGTATAGTTCTATAATCAGATTAATAAACGGAAAAACAAAGTAAATAGCATTGGTGCACTCAGATTTCTAACCTGCTCAGGACCAGTATGAACCATCCAGGAACAGTTAAACCTCAGGGCCCTTGAAAGATCAACCCCCCCCCCCCAGATGTTCA
Organism: Macrotis lagotis; assembly: GCF_037893015.1. Classification (NCBI taxonomy): domain Eukaryota; kingdom Metazoa; phylum Chordata; class Mammalia; order Peramelemorphia; family Peramelidae; genus Macrotis; species Macrotis lagotis. The sequence goes on along the minus strand of NC_133660.1, from coordinate 49,978,683 downwards.
CAGTGGGAGAGCTGGCAAGGACATGTGTCCACTCATGGCAAAACCTCTGAAGTCAGTCAGGAATTCAGAGCACGGAGGCTCTTGTTTCCAAGACATTCCTGGCTCCTTCAGCTGACCCTGTCTGGCTCTAGTCTCTTGTTAAGGGAGACACTATCTCCATTGCTAAACTTGGTACCAGCAGGTGCACTTACTTAATTTGCATCTTTGCTCCAGTAGTACAGGCAAATTGCCAGGCTTCCTCAGGTTTGGTCAGCCATCTGGAGAAAGGAAAGGTGTTGGATCTCTGAATTTCATTTTCTGAATATCTCCCAAAGCCAAGGTCTTTTAAATCCCAATTTTAACTGTTTTATCATTCAAGATTCCAAGGAGTGTATGGATAGAACCTGGTCAGAGACTAAAATACTGCCTTCTGCAATAATCTCATGGACTAGGGAACCTGAACTAGTTCTACCCTGGAAAAGCACCCAAATTCTCTCTTGGAATTTGAAAAGAATTCCAAGAACTCTCCAACCTAATTTGAAAGGATGTCATTGAAAATCATATATAATAATTTTGGGAGATTTTTCTTTCTAATATCTGAAGTCTACTATAATAAAATAATCTCTGTATTTAGAAAAATACTTTAGGGAAGGCTAGGTGGCTCAGTGGATAAAGCACCAGCTCTGGAGTCAGGAGTACCTGGGTTCAAATCTGGTGTCAGACACTTAATAATTACCTAGCTGTGTGGCCTTGGGCAAGTCACTTAACCCCATTTGCCTTGCAAAAACCTTAAAAAAAGAGATACTTTAGCATTTGAGGCTAAAAATCAATGTAGAATGTAGAGCAACACCAATCTTTGGATAAAAATACTGATATATTTGCTCTCTGAAGAGAAAATTGTATCTCCAGAGATCCAGAGCTGGGGGACTAGCTTCTGGTAAACTTTGTATGTGTAGTTAAATGGTACAGTAGTAGATAGAGCACTGGTCCTGGATTTGAGGATTTGGGCTCAAATCCAGCCTAAGACACTTGACATTTTCTGGCTGTTTGTCTGACTGGGCAAGTCACTTAACCCTGATTGTCTTTAGTCCAGAGTCACCTCCAGCAATCCTGATCCATATCTGACCATTGAATCCAGATGACTGGTAGAAAGTGAGGTTGGTGCCTTAGCACACGCCCCCTTCACTCAAATGCAATTCATATGCTTGCCAAGGTATCACCACCCTTATGTCACAGTCTTCTTGCAGAACGAAGGACTAATAACAATAAACTCTGTACTGATCCACTCAGTTTTATGGAAGGTTTTTATTGTTAATGTTAATGTAAAGATTTGATTTATATAGCACAAAATATAGCAATACTTGGGCATTTTTGAAACTTTAAAACATCTGCTCCAGAAACAGAATTTTTTCCCATTAATTTCCATAATCTTGCTTATCTCTGTTAAAAATTGAACATTTTAATTTCAGTGAAATTGATAATTGATTGATCCTTGTACTTCTTCACTCTTGAAGAAGGCCATGACATCAGGGAGGTGATGTCATTACAAACACATGAATTGGATTTGAGTGAGGGGTGCTGAGCTAAGTATCACCAGTCTCAGTTTCTTCTCCAGAGCCATCTGGTTCCAGGAGTCAGATATGAATCAGGACAAATTGAGTTGATCTTGGGATGTTAGACAATCAGAGTTAAATGACTTGCTCAAGGTCACACAGCTAGTAAGGGTCAAGTGTCTAAGACTGGATTCAAACTTTTGTCCCCCTAGCTCAGAGGCCAGTGCTTTATCCATTGCACCATCTAATTGGCTTTCTCAGTGATCTCTGAGATATAACTCTGATATAACAATACCAACACCCTTGATCTTATAGGAATACACACATTACACATGAACAGACATCTAATGCACACATACTTATTTCTGATATGCATGCAATTAATAATTAAAACTTCCTGAAATCAGAGACTATTTCATTTCTATATTTTTGTATCTTCAATGTCTAGCACAATTCTTGGAATATAAGGAATCCTTAAAAAAATTCACTGATTCATTGATCTAATGATGAGAAAAAGGTAAAGTGTTCTAATTTGTTTTGTTTGTTTCCAGTTCTTTAAACAATCAATAAACTACTTTTCTTACATTTATTGGATAAACATTTGAAAAGTATGTAATTAAACACAGTTGATTCATTAATGTCTGATGGAATGGCCCTTTGGGAAAAAGATAATCATATTTCATTATATATAATGTTTTTCTATACTCCTTGCTGATTACATTAGTCAGAACTACCTCTTGAGTCAGTCCCACTCAACAACATAGCATAAACCACCATTGTATTTAGACCTTCCTTTTATCCTTATTTCACAGTATTGTCCCCTTTGTTTTGGAAAAGTCTTCATGGATTAACCAATTTAGTAGTATTTAAAAGCATTTCTTTCTGACCCAAATTCAAAAATGTAAAATGTTCTAATAGTCCCTGGAAAACAAAAAGAAAAACATGCTATAATGTTACATTAATGAAGGATAACCTTCCTGATAATTTTATGTATCTATCCATACACACACACACACACACACACACACACACACACACACACACACGTATATATATATATATATATATATATATATATATATACATACATACATACATACATACATACATACACTGCAGATTTAGGTCTCATGTAGGTCATTTTTGTCCAGTGAATTTTAAAGCTTAACTGTGTTTCAGTTTTGCTGAATCATTTTATTTAGAGTTGAAAGAGACCTTAGAGAGCTAGACTAACTACCTCATTTTACAGATAAGGAATTTGAAATCCAGGAAATGACTGGCTTAAGACCACACAGCCAGGTAAATAGCAGAACTGAGACTATCAAATGCTGTGAAGTTTCTGCTATATTAACTTATAGGCACAGAAGGAATTAGAAAGAGAAATGAGATCTGCCAGAAAAATAATATAATTGGGAACTTTAATTATCTAAAAGGACAGGGGATGGCTGCCTGCTTATTCATATAACAATATAATGTTTGATATACCATGGCAGAAAAACATCAAAGCATGAGTTTTGTGAAGAATCATTTGCCTCACGCTTTTCCAAGGTTGATGAATACATACACGCATAAAGTATGTTCTGGTGTCATTGAATTTGCCAATTAAAAAGCAATTCAATTTTACTTAGGTCATTATAATCAAAATTACTCCAAAGCACCATTTTTCTTATTTATCTAATAAAATGATAGTAAATGAGATTATGTAGAGAATTCAAAGTTTTTCAGTGACCAAAATAGAGCATCAAAGAAATAAAACCCTGAAGTTGACATATATGAATGTTAAAAGCAGGGATAGAGGCCTGTGTGAGTGAAGAAACCTAGCACCCAAGAGATATCATGTGATCATCAGAACAATGTGCCACCAGATCAGGGAGGGAGGGAGAAAGGAAAGGAGGATGGAAGGGAGGAAGTAAGGGAGGGTGAATGGGAAAAAAGAAATTCCCCACATTTTGTTAACTCTTTAAATTGTACAAAATCTTTCCCAGTATTCATCTTGTGAAGTAGACAATATATGCATTATAGGTTAAAAGATACAACCATGTTTACATAGCTAGTAAACATACAAATCACTTGATTACAAGTCTATATAACAAGAAGTTATGAGAAGTTGAGCTTTTAAAATCCATGTAGGATCCCCAGGTTAGCTTATTTTACGCATAAGTACACTGAGACTCAGAAACTCCAAGTGTTTTAGTCATTGTCACATAATGGCTCAAGATTTGAATCCAAGTCCCATGATCCAAGATATCATAAATCTTTCCATTACACTGCCTTTGACTCTTTAATGTCACTTGTTTTGAATATAGTTTGCCCAAAATGATTGACTATATAACTGTGTTTAGGGGACAAAGCATCAGTATAAGTGGCTTTGGACTACCTACTTACCTTTCTTTTTAACAATGATCTAGTCAATATTTTCTGAAAAAAGTTCATAAAATCATGTGACAAGGATATCTTCCAAGACTCATTATTACTTTAGGCCCTTTTAAAGACAGCTTTAACCTGGTTTCCCTTCAATATATTAGATACACCAATGAAGTCCTCTTGGTTTTAAAGCAGAAAAATTAATCTTATTGCTCATTAAAAATATTTCTAACAAGAGGGGGAATAGTACATGAGAGAAAATGGAATTCATTTTATCAAGCAAGAGAAACTATGAACCTAAAATTAGTAACTCTTGTTTCTTATTGAATTTTATTTAGAATAATTTATCAAACATAAGTTAGGCAGAGGAATAAGAAAGCAAAAGTGCAATTCTAGATTTAATAAGAGATGCAGTTAAAATTTTATTTCCTACTGTATTGGCACTATGCAAAGTATGCATTTTTAATTCTTTGAAAGGATAAATTTAAGCATTATTATGTTTTAAAACTCCATCTCTACTAGAGTCCTTAGAAATTTTGTCAACACACTTATTTAGCATTTTGTAGGGAAAAAAGAGGGAGACAGAGACAGGGGATTTATAGAATACTGAATCTTGAATGGAATCTAGCACTTCCAACTTTATCAAAAAGTTTCATTTATATTAATTCATTTGAGCCTCACAACTTTTCTGTGATAAATATTGTAGATATTATCATCGATTACAGAAAAGGAAACTAATACTCAGGAAGGTCAAATGAGGACTGTGGTCACACAATTGAATAAAGTAATATTAACAGCAAACATTTATATAGTACTTCCAGGTTTGCCAGACACTGCAAATATTATATATTCTCTTCACAAAAATCCAGGGAATTGGCTGTTATTGTTATCCCCATTTTACAGATGAGGAAACTAAAGCAGGCATAGATTAAAAGTCTTGCTCAAAAGGTGATGGGATTGAGTGGCCTTCCTGAGCCCTCAGGGCTGCGTGGTTGCTGGGTCTCTTGGGTAGGCTTGGGACCTCTTGGCCCCAGGTTGGTGCTTTGTCCACTGCCACAGGGCTGCCCCACAGCACATTTCAGAAGAGGGACAAAATGAAAGGAGAGAGAAAATGTAATAAATGGTAGTGAGGAGGAATGGATGGAGGGAATTATAATCAGTAATAGCAATTGTAGAAAATATGGAAGTAACTTCTTTGATGGACTGATGATAAAGAATGTGATCCAGCCAAGACAGAACTGATGGTATCAGAGCACAGACTGAAACATATTTTTTTTCTTTTTCTTTTACTTTATTTTTCATGAGGTTTTATATTTTTGTGGGGAAAAGGGTATTATGTTTACTCTTAAGCAAGAATATTTTAGTAATGTGTAAATAAATTAAAGAAAATTTAAATAAATAATTTTTAGAAAAGTCTTGCTCAAGATCACACCACTAGTAAATTGTTGAGATTGGATTTAAATTCAGATTTTCCCAAGATCTTTCTAATCAAATCCAGAACCCATCTGAGCTACAGCTTTCTAACCTGACCAATAATGGAAAGTTGTCTGTTTACATTTCTTTGCTTACCTATAACGCTTTTTTCTCACTGTCTCTAGCCTTGGAATTGTGATAACATGCAAAGTGATGGCTGTGGAGACAGAGAATCTTCATTCTGGAAAGCCTGTTAGGGTAGTCTCTAGTTCTGTTTCTTTGGAAAAGTCACAGGGGTGATTAGGTGGTGCAGTGGATAGAGCACCAGCCCTGGAGTCAGGAGTACCTGAGTTTAAATCCGGCCTCAGACACTTAATAATTACCTAGCTGTGTGGTCTTAACCCCATTGCCTTGGAAAAAAAATTTAAAAAAAAAGAAGATTCACTAATTCTTCCTGAACCTCAGTTTCCTCATTGGGAAAATGTGAGGATTGAAGTAGGTAAGTCTTTTGGTTACCTTACAGTTTTAGATCTATGATTCAAATTCCAAATCTAAATATTATCCTCTTCTTTTTCTCCTGTTTTAACTTTTTACCTACTACTCTCTTTTACCTCATTCTGTTTTATCCTGCGTTTGATATATTGAATAAAGCAAGTATTGTCATAACATAATGCAATAAAAAAAAGATTAGTACTATTCTGACATTTAACCTCCTTGTGTCTGAAGTCTTCTGACAGTTTGCTTTGAGTTTCATAGAGTTGGTTTAAAGTCCAGAACCATACTCCAACATCATACTTATTATCTTTCATACCCTGACACTTACCTTAATTCAGACTTATGGTAGGAATTGTTTAGTTTTATCTTTGTATTTCCAAAGTCCACACTTTACCTGACATAGAGAGAACACATCTCCTTGTTGAATTGAATTGAATTGCTTCCACTGATGGTTTTTGCTTCAGAAGGTAGAGGCAGATTTGGGAACCAAACAGATGATTTAAAAGTTGTTCAAGAATTGGATTTGTAATTTTGGATAATTGTTTACAATATAGAAATCTTGTTTTTAGACTCTTATCTAGGGATAGGGTATACCTAATAATTGCTGATATTTAGATAGTGATTCATAAATGTTTTATCATTAGAGCCTGAGAAGAGCTTAGGTATCAAATGTTTTATATGAGTTAGGTATCAAATTTTTTATTATTGCCATTTTGCAGATGTGGAAAATGAGGTCCAGAGAAGAAAAAAAAGATGTGTCCCTGGTTATTTAGTTGGCAAGTGTTAGAAAGCAATTATTTTTGTTTTTTAATTTTTTTTTAATTTTTTTCCAGTTGCCTGCAAGGTTGCTTGCAACATTCATCCATTTACAAGCTATTATACATGTTGCACATGTACATCATGTTTAACCTATTTCCATATTAGTCATGTTGTGAAAGAGGAATTAGAAATAAGGGGGGAACCATGAGAAAGAAAGACAAAACATACAAGAAATTTTAAAAAGTGAACATAGTATGCTTTGCTCAGCATTCAAATTCCATTTTGTTTTGTTTTGTTTTTTTCTGAATGTGAATGTCATTTTCCATAACAGTTCTATTGGGGTTGTCCTTGATCACTGAATTACTGAAAGGGGCGACATCCAACATCATCAATCCATCTAAAAACATTACCATTAATGTGTACAATGTCTTCTCCTGGTTCTGCTCACTTCATTTAGCATCAGTTCACGTGAGTCTTTTTAGACTTTAGAAACCTCTGATTAACCAAACTCTAGCCAATTCCAAGTCCAACATTTTCTCCATGACACCATAGGGATGCTATGAAAGTCAGTAAAAAGATATGTTTCCAGCATAGTGCAAGAGGACATCAGGCTGAAATAGGAAAGGGAGGGAACATTTTATTCATAGACAGTTTTCAAGTTAGATAGTAAAAAAGAATAGAAGTAAAGAAGACATAATTCACAGGAGATAACATCTGAGAAGAGAAAGAATAACAAAGCCCCTGATTTTAAATGACTATAAACAAAAGCACAGGGTACTTACAGAATTGGATTACACCTTTCTAAATTCTTTTTCATCAGGCCTGAATCAAAAGGCTATGAATATTTATTTTCTTCCCTACTTTAGCAATCATAGGTTGCCCACTTCTCTAATCTCCAAAGAGTTGGTATCCATATACATCCTGCTTCCACTTCCACTTTCTTCTTTTATAAAATTTTAGTTTATGGCTCTCACATTAAGCCACAATCTGAAAACTGGAACTATCTCTTTGATGTTTAAATAAGCTATGAACAAGTTTTACCTGTGTGTTATATATTAGTCTTTATTATACATCATACTCAAGTTGAATAAAAGATAAATCAGAAATCTTAAAATGAGTTTTGAACTTATAAATATCACTAAGATTTGGTGAGTTAAGACTCATGATTAGAATAGGGAAATAAAAAAGTATTTACTCATTAAATATAAGGACCTTGCAAGCATAACATAAGTGATTGTCTTAACTATTTGAATTCTATCACTTGAACTTAACCCAATGCCTGTCAGGGTAAATGTTTAATGACCACTTTTTCATTTTCACTTCCTTTTTTATCTTTCTATGAAACTAGCTTGCTCATCTGTCTTTGATTGAATATAGAGATGAGAAAATAGTTCATTTCACAAAATAATTTGAAAAGAAAAGATAATTCTTTTGAAACATTCATTCTGAAGATGTATTAGACTTACTACTAAAAACTATGAGTATATTTCTTTTTATACCATTGATAATAATACAACATATCTAATCCATATTGTAAAATTTAATTACTTTTCATACTAATTTAGTTCATACTAACTAATTTAGTTTGATAACATTTTTTGAAGTAGGTTCTATTTTTATCTCAATTTTACTATTATATTTCAAGGTTCAAATACAGTTCATTTAAGGTTTTTGAATGAACATAAACTACAATCTATTTACTGAACATGAAGACTTTGACTGAATGTGGTTTTTCCAGTCAATGTGATTACTGTTAGAACTCAACCAATTTAGAGCAGAAAATCTCCTTTAGTACTTTAATTATTCAGCTTTGTGATGACATTTCTGCTGTGCTGGCAGGCAGGGTTATGAAAGTTGTCTTGGGTCTCTCAGTTCTCAAGTAACAAATCTTTGAAATTAGATCTGACTAAAGGATATAATTTTGAATCCTTCCTAGATAAATAATATGATAGCTTAATTTCTCCTCAGATTTGTTCCATGGGTTCTAAAATCCTTTCAATCCCCAAATTCCATGATTCTATTTTGTAGTATTTTATTTTCCAATAAAATTTAAAGGTAATTTGTAATATTCATTTAAAAATATTAAGTTAAAAATTTTCTTCCTCCCTTAAATGCAATTATGTAAATCATGTTTTCATATTAGTTATGTTATGAAGGAACAGACTAAAAGAAAAAAATTAAAAATCAAGAAAATGAAAATAATATGCTCTGATCTGAATTAAGATTCTAATAAGTCTTTCTCTGGATGTGGATACTTTTTATTTATTTACTTTTTCTCAAGGCAATGGGATGAAGTGATTTGCCCAAGGTCACAAAGCTAGGTAATTAATATATGTCTGAGGTAGGATTTCAACTCAGATCCTCCTTACTCTAGGGACAGTGTTCTATCCACTCTGCCATCTAGCTGCCCTATGGATAACTTTTTCAATCAGGAATACTGAGGAATTTTCTTTTATCACTGTGTTGCTGAGAAGAGCAGTACATATAAGTCTTGATGAATTTTTCCAAAATCTAGCTACTATCATTTCTTATAGATCAGTAGTATTCCATTATCATATCTTGTTTAGCCATTCTCCAATTGATGGACATCTCTTCAATTTCCCATTCTTTGCCACCACAAAAAGAGTTATTATAAATACTTTTGTACATATAGGTGCTTTTTCCTTTTCTATGATCTCTTTGGAATATAGACCTAGTAATGATATCACTGGATCAAAGGGTATGCAAAATTTGCAAATTCTGTGATTCTATGGACAATCTTTTGAGATAGGTAGGCTAGGATAAGGGGGAAAGGCTATAATTCTTCACCTCCCCCCCAACCCAGTTGATAAATGAATCAAATAAAAGATTTATTAATTGCTTAACATGTCATAAGCATTGAAGATGCTAATAGAAAAGTAAAGCAGACCTGCTCTCAAGGAGTTCATTTCCTAATGAGAGACAAGCCAAATAGAAAAGTTCCATAGTCATTAAAGTCAAAACACAGAGTAATGCAAATTTATAATGTTATTTCTATTGATAAAGACTTATAGACTTATGGGGTTGAATCATTTGATGATGCCAGGGACCTGGGTGGTAAGGATTGTACTCTTGATTCTCTAATAGCTTTGACTGTAACACATGTCAGACTACATCCCTACTATCCCACTCTTAAGGAATTACTTAAGACAACTATTAGGGCTGAATGGAAATAGCACCAATGGTCTGGGCAGGTAGTATTGCCAGTTCCCTACTTTGAGTCTTATCTACCTACAGACAGAAGTTGATCAGCAGTTGATATTGGTTGGATTGAGGAAGGTAACTTTCTTCAAAGTGACTTCTTACCTCAATAATGGGTTTGGAGGTTGGATTAGAAGGTTTGCTTACTTAGAAGAATAATTGCTTGCTTAGATGGAATCGCTATTTTCAATGCTCTTGAGGTCAGTGTGTAGTTACGGCTTTTTGTCCTTCATTCTCAAAGAAGTCCATAACACTGGGGAAATGATGCCTTGACAAGCGCATGAATTGGATTTGAGTGAGGAGGGCTGTGCTAAGTCATCAACCTCACTTTCTCCTCCAGAGCCATCTGGGTGCAGTGGCCAGATATGAATCAAGACAACTGGAGACGACCCTGAATGCAAGGCAATCAGAGTTAAATGACAAGTCCGAGGTCACATGGCTAGTATAAGTAGTAGTAAGTGCCTGAGGCTGGATTTGAACTCCCATTCTCCTGATTTCAAATACACCGTATATCCACTGCACCACCAGTTGTTAAGGATGTGTTTAGCAATAAAAGATGAATCTTAGATCCCTAGATCTTTTTATGAAATGGGGACATCTCTCTAAGACAGGAATGGAACAGTTCAAATGGATGCTATATTTGGATGAAACAGACACTCTAGCTTGAGCCCTGGAAACTCTACACAACCTGAGACTGCCTCCTGAAGATGCAATTGGAAGGAGAAAGAAGAGACAATTTCTCTCCTACCTCAGCTATATAACTGTTAGAGGGAGGTATTGGAACAGTAGATAGAATTACATCCAATAAGAAGCAGAAACACATATTCCAAATACAAAATACAGTAAGAGTAATCTAAGAGAAGAAATAACTTCAATCAGATTCCTAGCAGTAGAGAAGAGGGCTAAAAAGATAGAAAGGAACTGATCTTGATAATCAAACTGAGCAGTCTATATAGCAGAGAGGCTTTACCTAAGAGGAATTGTACAAGGATACTTTAAAGAGGAGTTGTAAACTAAATTTTCTATAGTTGTGTCTTACCAGTATGCTTCACTACCATTGTATTCTAAGTTTAAACGTGATCTTTTCATAAATATTTATGGAAGATGTACTTCAGGTTTATTGGAGGTGGTGATGTGTGTTACTATTTTAAGCATGCCAAATTAGTAAACTATACGAGCTAATTATGTTTCTGCTATTATTTTCGGTGGAGAAGGGTTTTTTTTTAACAATATTTATTTATTTTCCAACTATATACAATGGTAATTTTCAATAATTGTTTTTGCAAAGTTTTGAATTTTATATTTTTCTCCCTCCCTCCTTTCTCTTTTTTAATAGAAAGTGATCTAATATAAGCTATACATGTATAATCATACTAAACATAGAAACATATTAATGAACCACACTGTGAAAGAAGAATGAAATCCAAATGGAGGAAAAAACATTAGAGGAAAAATACTATATAAATGAAAACTTTTTTTTTTTAATGAAGCTTTGGTATGCATTTAAACTCTACAGTTCCTTCTCTAGGTATGGATGGTATTTTCTATCAAATGACTTTTAGAATTGTCTTTTATTATTATACTACTAAAATGTAAAAGTTTATCATAGTTGAACCAATGCTACTGCTGGTGTAAATCACATCTTACTGTTTCTGCTCACTTCATTATATTTCAGTTAATGCAAATCTTTCCAGACTATTCTGAAGTCCCATCATATTCATATATCTTTTTGGTTAGCCATTCCCCAATTGATAGGCATCCCCTAAGTTTCCAGCTCTTTGCCACTGAATAAAAGCTGCTATAAATATTTTTTGTACATATGTGTTTTTACCTTTTTTGTGATTTCATTGATAAACAAGACTTAGTCCTGGTATTGCAAGGTTTACATTTTCTTTCCTTTGGACTTAGTTCCAAATTTCTCTCTAGAAGATTGGATCAGCTTACAACTCCACCTACAATGCATTAGTGTCCCAGTTTTCCTATATTTCCTCCAACATTGATCATTTTCTTCTTTTGATCATATTGGTCAATATGAAATGATGAAGGTTGTAACTCAGAGTTGTTTTAATTTTCATTTTTCTAATAAATAATGATTTAGAGCATTTTTCATATGACTATAGATAGCTTTAATTTTTTTTTTATCTGAGAATTGCCTTTTCATATCCTTTGACTATTTATCACTTGGGTAATGAATTGTATTCTTATACATTTGAATCAATTCTCTTTATATTTTCGAAATGAGTCCCTTGTCAAAAACACTCCTAAAAAAATTGTTTCCCAACTTACTGCTTTCCATTTATTCTTGGTTACATTGGTTTTATTTGTGAAAAAAAGTTTTCAATTTCATGTAATCAAAATTATCCATTTAGTATTTTATTATATTCTCACTGTTTTGGTCATAAACTGCCACCTATTCATAAATTTGACAGGTAAGTTATTCCTTGATCTCATAATTGACTCATGATATCATTTTTATGTCTAAATCCTGTACTCATTTTGACCTTATCTTGTATAGGATGTGAGATATCGGTCTAGGCTTAGTTTCTGCCATACAATCTTCCAGTTTTCCCAGCAGGTTTTATCAAAGGGTAAGTTTTTATCTTAGAACCAGCAATCTTTGATTTTATCAAATTGCAGATTACTTTGGCTATTGGCTACTATTCCTTTTGGATAGAAATCTATTCCAATGATCAAACCATTTGATTTCTCAGCCAGTATCAAACATTTCTGATCACTGTTGCTTTATAATGTAATTTTAGATTTGGCACAGCTAGGCCACTTCCCTTCAATTTTTTTCATTAATTCTCTTGAAATTTATGACCTTTTGTTCCTCCACATGAATTTATTTACTATTTTTATAGCTCAATAAAGTAATATTTGGTATTCATATGGCACTGAATAAGTAATTGTATTTAGGTAGAAATGTCATTTTTATGTTAGCTCAGTCTAACTATAAGCAATTGTCATTTGCCCAGTTATTTAAATCTGATTTTATTTGCGTGAAAAGAGTTTTATGGTTGCTTTCATATAGTTTCTAAGTCTTCCTTGGCAGGTTGACTTGAAGTATTTTATGTTGCCAACAGTTATTTTAGATGGAATTTCTCTTTCTCTCTCTTGCTACTGCATCTTGTTAGTAATATATAGAAATGCTGATGATTTATGTTGGCTTATGTTATATATTGCAACTTTCCTAAAGTTGCTAATTGTTTCTAGGATTCTCTAAGAATCATATAAGAATATGATCATATCTATCAATATGATCATATAAATTTCATTTCTGAAAATAAAATGGAAAACAAATGTTTTCCTGACTTTCAAAAAGAAAGGAAGAAAAGAAAGACTACAATCAATAGATCAGTGATGACCTTTTCTTAAATTCTTGCCAAATTTGAGAATACATTATTGAAGTAATAGGTAATACATAGGAAATATTCGAATCCCCATGCCAAGACTACCTCTCTTTTTTTACTCCTCTCATTTTACTATTAGGACCCCCATTTAGAGCTGAGGCCCACCAAGCAAACTGTGTCATATGCTTAGCATAACTACATCATAAGAATCATATCATATCATTTTCAAAGACAGAAAGTCTTATTTCTTCATTATCCTTTCTAATTCCTTCAATTTCTTTTTCTTTTCATTGTTTAACACATTTAATACAATATTGAATAATAGTGGTGATAGTGGTTATCTTGTTTCATTCCTGATCTTATTGGGAAAGCCTCTAGCGTATTTCCATTAAATAAAATGCTTATTGATGGCTTTAGATAGATACAACTTTTCATTTCAGGGAACATTCCACTTATTCCTGTGTTCTCTGGTATTTTTAATAGGAATTGGTGCTGTATATTACCAAAAACTTTTTTAGCATCTACTGGAATGATAATCATGATTTCTGTTAGATTTGTTATTGATATGGTCAATTATGTTGATAGTTTCCCTAATATTGAACCAACACTGTATTCCTGGCATAAATCCTAATTGGTCATAGTCTATTACCTTATTGATAACTTGCTGCAATCAATTTGATAATATTTGCATCCATATTTATTAGGGGAAATTAGTCTATAATTTTCTTTCTCTCTTTTAACTCTTCCGGTTTAGGTATCAACACAATATTGGTGTCATAAAAAGAATTCAGCAGAACACCTTCTTCTGCTATTTCTTCAAATAGTTTATATAGAATTAGAACTAATTGTTCCTTGAATGTTTGGGAGAATTCTCTTGGGACTATTGTTAAAGTAAAACAAACTAGTCATTGATTATAAGCTACACATATTGAAGAGTGACCCCACAAGTGTGAGAACTAGTTGAAAAAGTAATCTAGCAGGGTCTTCCATAAGCATTAATGTCTTCATTATCCTCATTTAAGAAGAAACTGAGGCACAGTTTGTGATTCAGGGTGTTCTATAAGCATTAATGTCTTCATTATTCCTATCTAAAAAGAAACTGACATTCATTTTATGACTCAGTATAAGAAATTAATTATATTTCATTTCCTGAGGACAATGATCTTTGAACTGAAAAGTATGGGACAAAATTGAACAATATAGATATGAAATACAATATGAATGAGATAGTAAGGAAATTCCTTTTCCTTAGTTCAAGTCACTTGACCTAGGTAGGTCTAAAAAAATTTGTAGAAGAGCTAACAAAATTTATATTTCACTTTTTTTTGGTTTGCAAAATCCTTTACATGTGTTATCTTATTTAGTTTCATATAACCCTGTGAAGTGGATGCTAATTTTATGATCATTTTTCCAGGGAGTAAATTGAGACTGAATGAAGTTATGTGACTTGACCAGGATCATGCAGGAATCAATCATATATGATAGGATTTGAACTCAGGTCTCTTTGACTGAGTTCAATATACTATGTACTCTGCCATCATTTTGCTTCAGTACTAAAAGAATGGATGGATGTGATCCCAAGCCACTGACAGTGAAATTTCATTTCTGCCAAAAAAATTGAAAACAAATGTTTTCCTGACTTTAAAAAAGAAAGGAAGAAAAGAGAGGCTATAATCAATAGATCAGTGATGACCTTGTCCTTAAATTCTTGCAAAATCTGAGAATATATTATTGAAGTAATAGGTAATACATAGGAAATATCTGAATCCCCATGCCAAGACCACCTCTCTTTTATTACTCCTCTCATTTTACTATTAGGACCCCCATTTAGTGCTAAGGCCACCAAGCAAAGTGTGTCTTAAGCTCAGAATAATTACAATCCTTCACACTCATCCTTTGTACAAACTCAGCTGCAGCAAAATTATAGAATTGTTTCACACCAGCACTAGGTGGTTCCCTGAGCTTGGACAAATATCTATAAAAACCATGTTCCTGCTAAAGTCCTACTAAAAATAAAACAGCCCATTCTTGCCTTTATCTCTCATTGTCAGAACCATAGCACCCTGTGTAGCCATTGGTACATGTATTGAGATTTGTCCCCATTTTTTTTTTTTGCTTATGACTATTATTACCTCTTTGCTCTTATTGTGCTTCTATTTTATTTCTCAGAGTTAACTGTGGTTGTGATAATCTTTGTGAACTTTCTGGTATTTTTTTTAGAATTATCAGCAGTTTCAAATCTCTGTAAGTTTTTGGTCATCTATTTTCAGATTTGACAGAAAGAAAATAGTAATCACAAAGAGCCGACAGGGTTTCATTAAGACTAAATGATCCAACCAAAAATAATCATGTCAGTAACTTCCAATTCTGGAGGAGGCCAAAAATGGTAGAACACCTGAGTTTGGGGATTTTGGCTACCTTAGGGTTAAAAATAGTCAAATGTCTATACTAATTCTGGAATTAATAGGGTGAACCTTTGAAAACAAAAGGTCATTGAGCTACTTTATAATAGTCAAACTGGTCCAGGTTGAAAAAATCAGAGTAAATTTAATATAATATAATTATTATATTATAATAATGAAATTTAATATATAAAATACAAATACATTAAATATAATGTGCATATTTATGTATATATTTTAATACAAAAGAAAAATGTCACAAATATAACATGGAAGAATGTTCTTAAAACACAAATCTAACTATGTAATATTCTCTATTCAATAAACTTAAATGGGTTCCTAACACTGCCCAAATCTAACATAAAATAGTCAACTTGATGTTCAAAACCCTTTATAACCCAAGTCCTCCTCCTTACCTTTCCAATCTTTTTATACATTAGTTCTCTCTCCCCTACATACTCTGCTTTCCATTAACACTTGGATTCTTGTTATGCCTTGTACAAGATACTCCATCTCCAGGGGAGTGGGAATGGTGGAATTTCTACTGATTCTTCCCGTGTAATAGTCTTCCTTCTCATCTCAACTTTCTACCTTCCCTATTTTTTTATGTCCACATTAAAATCTAACTTTTTATGTAAAATAGATCCTCCCTCATTTCAATATCTTTTCTCTGTAACTAGGTACAACTTATCCTATAGCTTGTTTGTACATAGTCATTTGCATACTATCTCCTCATTAAACTGTTTGGCTTCCCAGGGCAAAATTAAGAGTAACATTAAAAACTAAAGAATAGTCTGCTGAGGCATATATTAGACTTGGTACAGATACAAAACTTAAACTACCTAATAATTCAAACTACCTAAAAGTGAAGTATACTTCTCAGGAAGCAGGGGATCTCCCTTCCTTGAAAGTCTTAAAATGAAGACTAAATAATTGCTTGTCACACATGCTGTGATCGAGATTATTTTTCAATATAGACTTGACTTAATTTCTAAATTGAAATTGGCTACTGAACATTATACAGTAAGAAGATGGCTTTAGATTTTTCCCTTCCCTAATGTACAATATTGTGAACATGGAAACCGTCATTCTAGAAGACCAGATAACCAGACGCTCTGGAGTGGAGGCCCAGTAGAGCTATATATTTTAGCTATAGAATAATAGAAAAGTCACATTACCTTTCTTTCATAGCCTATTTCTCCATTTTCAAAAGGGAAAAGAATAATACTTTCATTGTCTACCTTTAAAGAGTTTGTGTTTTTTTGATGAATAAAGTATTTTTATATCATCAATTGTAACAGAAATTCAAATCCCTATTAACAATGCTATGGAAATTCTAGAGTGATTGAACTCATAAAAAGATAAGGTCAAACAATTTTCCAGCCCAAGATAACTTGGAAGATTCACAGGAAGGCTCTGTTCCACCAGGGTCTGAAGGGACTACAGGGCAGCCTGGACCAAGAAACACCAGAGCAGACAAGCTCCAACTTTCCAGAAACAGACCAACAGGTGTCTGGAGTCCTGGGGGCATCTGGATGCATGGCCATGGAGTGGTTTCCAGACCTGCCAACCCCGGGATCACCAGGGACAACTTGGAAGGTCAGTGGAAAAACTCTGCCAGAGTGAGCAGAGTACAACATAGGCCTCAGGGCAGACTTGCCACAGGAAATGGAAGTAGGCTGGCACAGCCGTCCAACAGGTAGCCACCAGTAGCTGCTTCCATGGGCTATAAGGCAGTGGGACAAAACTATCAAGGTCTCTCTAATGTCCTTGGGGCAGGACTCTGCTACTTTGTCCATACTCAGATGGAGGGCTAAGTCTGGGCCTCCATCCTATGACAGCCTTGGGGCTGAGGGGAGGGCTTGTGGTCATCCACAGAACAGAGCACAGGTCAGGAGAGCAGTCAGAGCCTCTCATAAGATGCTGTCCCCAAAACACCCACAAATTTGGGAAGTGCATTAAAACCAAGGCATAGGCTGGAGAAATGAGTAAGCAGAAAAAAAAGAATATAAACATAGACAATTACTTTGATCCCATAAAGGAATAAAATAACATTCAGAATATGACAAAGTCAAAGCTTCTGTATCCAAGAAAAATAAGAATTGGTCTCAGGCTATGGAAGAGCTCAAAAAAGATTTTGAAAATCAGGTAAAGAAGGTAGAGTTAAAACTGGGAAGAGAAATGAGAGCAATGCAAAAAAATCATGAAAACCAAGTCAATAGCTTGATGAAGGAGATGCAAAAAAAAAAATGAAAGAAAATAATATGTTAAAACCCAGTTTTGGTTAAATAGAAAATAGCAGTACAAAAAGTCAGTGAGGATAAGAATGCTTTAAAAAGCAGAGCTGAGGGGCAGCTAGGTGGCGCAGTGGATAGAGCACAGGCCCTGGAGTCAGGAGTACCTGGGTTCAAATCCAGTCTCAGACACTTAATAATTACCTAGCTGTGTGGCCTTGGGAAAGCTACTTAACCCCATTTGCCTTGCAAAAAAAACCCTAAAAAAAGCAGAACTGACCAAATGTGAGAAATCAAGAAACAATAAAATAAAACCAAAAGAATGAAAAACTAGAAGAAAATGTGAAAATGGAAAAACAACTGATCTGGAAACCAGGAGAGATAATTTAAAAATTATTGGTGCTACCTGAAAAGTCATGACTAAGAAAGATCCTAGACTTCATTTTTCAAGAAATAATTCAGAAAAATTGCCCTGAGATCCTAAAGAAGGTAAAATAAAAATTGTGAGAATTCACCAATCACATCCTGAAAGAAATTCCAAAATAAAAACTCTCAAAGAATATTATAGCCAAATTCCAGAACTCCAAAGTCAAAGAGAAAATATTACAAGTATCCAGAAAAAAAAAACAATTCAAATATCATGGAACTACCATCAGGATAACACAGGACTAACAATGTCTACATTAAGGGTTTGTAAGGTTTGTAATATGATATTCTAGAAGTCAATAGTGCTTAGATTACACCTGAGAATCAATTACCTAGCAAAACTGAACATCCTTGGGGGATAGCTAGCTGGTATAGTGGATAGAGTACTGGCCCTGGAGTCAGGAGGACTTGAGTTCAAATCCAGTCTCACACATTTAATAATCATCTAGCTTTGTGACCTTGGGCAACTCACTTAACCCCACTGACTTGGAAAAACACACACACACACACACACACACACACACACACACACACACACACACAAATGAACGAACACCCTCTTTCAGGGGAAAAAATATTTTTCAATGAAACTGGGACCTTTCAGACTTTCTTGTTGAAATGACCAGAGTTGAACAGAAAATTTGATCTTCAAGTACAGGACTCAGGCAAAGCATAGAAAGGGTGAATGGGAAGGGCAAATTCTGAGGGATTTATTGGTGTTGAACTGCATGTATTCTTGCATGGGAAGAAGATACTGATATTCATACTCATATGAATCTTCTCATTTATTCGAGCAGTTAGAAGGAGCATATATAGACCAGATACAGGAGGGAGCTGAATATGAAGGTTTAATAAATTATAAAGATAAAGTCAATGACCAATAAAAGAATGTACTTAGACAAAGAGAAAAGAGAGGCAGAATGGGCTAAGATCTTTCACATAAAAAATTCAAGACAAAGAGACTTTTTCAATGAGTGGAAGGGCAAAAGGTGAGGGAGAATGAGTGAGCCTTCATCTCATCAGAAATGGCTTAGAGAAGAAACAACATACACACTCAATAGGGTCTAGAAATCTCTTACCCTGGAGGAAAAAGGTAGAGGAAGGGGATGGGAAAAAGGGTCGGGGGAGGGGTCATGTAGGTGATAGAGGAGAGGAAAGATTGTGGGAGAGGGTAGTCAACACACTTTTTGTTTTTGTTTTTGTTTTGCAAGGTTGTGCGATTGAGTGGCTTGCCTGGGCTGGGTGGTTGTTAGGTGTCTGGGGCTGGATTTGGGCCCGGGTACTCCTGGCACTAGGGTCAGTGCACTGTTCACTGTACCACTAGACTGTCCCACAATACACTTTAGAGGAGGGACAAAGAGAAAGGAGAGAGAGAATAGAATAAATGGCAAGGAGGAAGGAATAGTTGGAGGGAAATACAGTTAGCAATATAGCAACTGTAGGGAAAAATATTGAAGCAACTTTTCTGATGGACTTATGATAAAGGATATGATCCATCCCAAAGACAGAGCTGATGGTATCTGAAGACAGATTGAAGTACAATTTTTTTTCTTTTTCTCTCTCACTTTATTTTTCATGAGGTTTCTCTATCTTTGTAGGAAGAGGGGGGATTTGTTTACTTTTACAACAAGATGATTTTAGTAGTGTGAAAAAAAAATAAAATGGAGTTGATAAAAATGCAATGGAATGAAAAAAAAAGAAAGAAGGGAGGAATGGGCAAAGTATTGTGTGCCACCAAAAAAAATGATAGCACAAGATACCTCCCTTTCTCATCAGATCCAGAGATAATAGAGACTAGATCAATAGTTTCACTCATATTTGGAGTTCTTAAATAAGGTATCTCCTACTACCAAAGCAGGTCAGCCTCTACATGGCAATTGAGAAACTTAGGAAATAGCCTATAAGACTATGTTAAGACCCTTACCTAGGGTCATAGAACTATTGCTTCACCTGATTACTACTAAATCCATCTAACTAATGAAAGCTAAACAGAACTTATTCCCTTAAGTATTATCAGCTTTTATGATTCTTGTTCAGATATCCAACTTGAGTGACACATTACATTAAAAGCATAATTTTAAAAATTTCTTTCATCCCCCTTCAGACCCCCCCAATATTTGTTTATGTAAAGAAACTTTTGTGATAAACATGATGATGAAGTAACATCCTCAGTTATTAGCTTTTTGGATTGCTTTAATCTGCTTAACCCCAAAGAACAAATTTAGAACTGAAGATTGGAAGCCACAAAGAGGTAGTTCTGTGCTACAAATAAGTCAATATGTCATAATTAGAGCTGCCTTAAAATGGTAGCTTCAATAAGTAATCTAACTCTTGTCATGTTTTCAAGCAGAGAAACTGGATGAGTAACTTGGTAAAAAAATTGTCTGTTGTTGTCCTTCATTCTCAAAGAAGACAAAAATGACATCACTATTTTTTGATAATGACTGCCTTTTTCAGTCAATGTACAGTGTGTCTGACTGTGACTGATCAGACCAATATGATCTAGGAATACTCTGGCACAAGTCAGGCACAAATAATCCTCATGAACATTTGGAGTTGAGATGTGTTGAAATTTGGGTATCTCATGATTCACTTGAGATATTGCAATTCTGCCTCACTCATAAAGCATAGAACTTTCTTTGATGCTAGCATGCCCTGCTGGATGGTCCTTTGCCAGGGTCTCCCTTGTCATGAAATTTGGCCCAAAGTTTTTCAGACTTTGAAAGTATCCTTGTTCAAACTTATGTGAGTGCTCACCCTTACCTAAGTTCTCTGCAAAATTGTCTTTTAGGCAAATATACATTTGGCATTTAAACATTGTGACCAGCCATCAGAATTGCTCCCTGTGAAGTAGTTTGAATGCTTGGCAATTCAGCTTGAAAAAAGATCCCTGTGTCTGGTACCTATCTTGAGAAATGAGCTTCAGACTCTTCTAGAGGCAATGGAATTGGACTCAATTCTGTTTCCTGGCATGGCAATCAGATTGTCCATCTTTCAGTGGCATACAACAATGACTCTGGAGCACATAAGCTTGACAGTCAGTCTGAAACCTTTCCCCCAACACTTTCCTTAGGAGGCTCCCAAACATTGAGCAAGATCTGGCAATAACTGTGTCAACTTCAGCATCTATGTGTGCGTCCCTGGAAGATATGCTGCCAAGGTATTCCACATGTTAACCAATGGTTCCACACGTGGCTGGTGTGGTGCTGGTTGGTGGAGAACCTGTTTCCTTGGTGTGAATTGTCAGGCCAAAATTAGTGCAAGTGGCAGAGAAATGATCCATAACTTGTTGCATCTCAGCTTCAGAGGCTGCATTGAATGCACAATCATTTGTGAACAAAGCAATCAGACACCAAGTCTTCACTCCATTTTAGTCTTGTACTGTAACCTTTTCAAGTTAAATAATTTACTCTCAGTAAAGTAACTGCCACATTCATCCTCATTGAAGGCATCTGACAACATTGCTGAAAATAAGAAATATTGCAAAGATACTATAGTGGATAGTTTTTGAAACCTCTATAGTTATATGTCTAATATTTAGTGATTCTTCTGAATGACTTGAAGAGATCTTTCCACCACCTAAATTCACATTACTGGTAAATGAGTAGAATGTGCTCTCTGGAAACACAGCATCCAGTGTAATCAGCTTTGAGATGAAAGCAGCATATGGCCCTTCTCCTCTGCTCAACTAAGGATTGTTATAATTGAATATGACCACCTGCGTCCTTGTTTTTAAATGATGATTTTTCTTTAAAAGATATTTTGGTGACTTTCAGAGTTATGATGTTTAATGTAATTGTAAAATGTAACATGATCCAAAAGAGAATGTTTTTCACTTATAAAAGACATCTGTCAAATATCCACTAGTAAATTGCTGTTAATGATGACTTCAATGAGGGGGAAGGGAGGAAGGGAGGGAGAGCTACAGATTTTGTGCCTCTGTCATTGGCCACTTGGGCATATTAATTTCTCAAAACACAGAAATACAAATGTGCAACATTCTTAGCTTCAGATAATTTAACATGAATATATACTTAGTTCTTTTAGGTTTGACTTAAATCAAGTCAATTTAGGTTTTGCAGGATGTTTAAAAAATATATTTTATAGGGAAAAATGTCAGCATCTTAGTATAAACTCTCTTAACTCTGAGATAATTTATACCTTTGAGCACATGTTCTCTTGTCTTCACTTCCCTTTATCCCAACAGTTATTGATATTATTCCCTCTTCTGTTCTCCTTTTCCCCAATCTCTGACATTTGGTTAAAGCTAAACAATGCATGCTTTTTTACAATATTTTACATATTTGTTTTTCTAACTACAAGCAATAGTAATTATTTCCAATCAATTTTAGAAGACTTTGAGTTTTTACAACTTTTCTCTCTCCCTCCTTTCCCTCCCTCATCCCCCTGACAGAAAGCAATCTAATATAGGCTCTATATTTATAACTATACTAAGCATAGATCCATATTGATCATGTTGTGAGAGAAGAATCAGATCCAAACAAAAGAAAGAAAACATTAGAGAGAAAAAAATGACATAATACTCAAGACAACTTTTAAAAATTGAAGATAATAAGCTTCCATCTTCATTTAAACTCCACAGTTTCTTCTCTGGATATGGATGATATCACAAGTCTTTAAAAATTGTCCTTGATTATTGTAAGCTAAAATGAATAAATCAATCATAGTTGATCATCATCTAATGTTGCTTCTAGTGTGTACCATGTTCTTCTAGTTCTGCTCATTTCATTCAGCATCAATTCATTCAAGTCTTTCCAGGGTTTCCATGATTTCTTATAAAACAAAAGTGTTCTGTCACATAAATAAACCACAATTTGTTCAGTCATTCCCCAATTATTGGAAGTCCCCTCAATTTTCAATTCTGTGCTACTAGAAAAAGAGCTGCTATGAATATTTTTGTACATTTGGGATTTTTATTCTTTTTGCAAGGTACTGGGATTGACTTGCCCAAAGTCACACAGCTAGGTAATTATTAAGTGTCTGAGACCGGATTTGAACCCAGGTACTCCTGACTCCAGGGCCGATGCTCTATCTACTGTGCCACCTAGCTGCCCCTAGTTCCTATATTTTCAAGCTCACTAAAGTACATTTTTGAAATTTTGATTGGTATGATACTTAAATAACTAATTTGATTAAGTTAGAAATTACTTTACCCCCTTTTCCAGGACCCTCCATGGCCATACAATCCTCCTAAGCCAAAGTATCATGAAAAGACAAATCTTTTCATTATTTATAAACACCCCCCCCAGCATATTCTCTCCCACACTCCCTCCCTTTAGCTCCCCAACTATGGTACTTAAACCCTTGTTAATTGAAATATGAATTAAGATAAAAATCACTCCCTAATCTCTTTATGTCCAATCCTTCTAGATAGGTTCCTACCTCTGCCTCTAAAGTCACTTCTGATTTAATTTTCTGTTGAGTCTCCAAGTACTGGGACACTCTGAATGTCTCTCTTAAGAAATTTACAATTAATTGAAATGTATGGGAGACACTGGCTCAGAACAGCCCAGCAGCAGATGCCCTCATCAGAGAAAGTACTAAGCTCTATGAGCAAAACAGAATTAAAGTAGATCAAAGGAAACTGAGATACATAAGTTTAGAGCAAACACCCCAGCTTTTCACCTGGACTATTTGTCTCAAACATAGAGTTGTCATCTTGATCCTCTTCAATGGAAAGACAAGAACTAACCATACCCATATCCTCTAAATCCAGTCTCTTTAACTATATTCAACCCTTTTATATCTTCCTTTATAGGGTTATACACAATTAATGCTTGTTTCACGTTTTCCCCTATTTCATTTACCTTTTTATGCATCTCTTGTGTCTTGTATATGGAGATTTAATTCTCTGTCCAGTTCTAGTCTTTTTTTTTATCAAGAAACTTTGGAAGTCCTCTTATTTCATTGAGAATCCATCTTTTCCCCTGACAGAATATGCTAAATTTTGCAGGATAGTAAATTCTTGGTTATAACCCAAGGTCCTTTGGCCTCCAAAATATGGTGTTCCAGGTTCTCTCATCCTTTAGTGTTAAAGCTGATAAGTCCTATGTAAGTCTGATT
Source organism: Macrotis lagotis (assembly GCF_037893015.1). NCBI lineage: Eukaryota > Metazoa > Chordata > Mammalia > Peramelemorphia > Peramelidae > Macrotis > Macrotis lagotis. Next base: position 49,954,405 of record NC_133660.1, on the reverse strand, counting down.
GTGTTTCCTTTATATTTAAATTCCTTCCATTTGGTTGTTAGTAGTATTTTCTCCTTTATTTGTGAATCCTGGAATTTGGCTATGATAGCCTTTGGAATTTATATCCAGGGGTCTCTTTCTGGAGGAGTTCTGTGTATACTTGCAAAGGTCATTTTGTCTTCATATTCTAGCAGATTTAGTCAGTTTTCCCTTTTCATTTCCTGGAAGATATTTTCTAGGTTCTTTTTTCAATCTAGACATTCCAGTACTCCAATAATTTGTAATTTCTCTCTCCTGGATCTATTTTCCAGATCATTTGCCTTTCCTAAAAGGGAATTTATATTTCTTCAATTTTTCACCCTTTTTAATTTTTTGATGGAATCTTGCAGTCTCATTGATTTCATTGAGTCTATTTTTACAATTGTAATTTTTAGGGTTTTGTTTTCTTCAGTTAGCTTTTGTGTTTCCTTTTCCATTTGGTGAATTTTACTCTTTTCTGAGTTGCAGTCCTTTCCTGGTTGGTTGGTTTTATTTTTTTGAAGTTACATTCTTTTTTTCCAGTTGGCTATTTTTACTTTTAAAGGATTTGATTTCTTTGGTAATTTTTTCATAATTTTCCTGTATGACTCTCATTTCTTTTTTTTTCCATTTTTCTTCCTCTTCTCTTCTTTGGTTTTTAAATTCCTTTTTAAGCTCTTCTATGAATTTTTAGATTTGAGTCCAATTCATAAACTCTTTTGAGACTTCTCCATTCAGCTTTCTTCTTCTGAGGTGTCATTATTCTCTCAGTTTTGTTCTGTTTTTTTTGTGGGTTTTTTTGCTCATCTTGATTGTCAGAGATTTAGTCTTTGGATATGGGAATATAGACCCAAGTTTTTTTATGCTGGGTCTGAGATCTGATCCCTGACTTGTAGCTGGGCCAAGTTGTTGCCTATGTGGTCCAGGCATTGCTTTTGCACAGCTTTGTTTCCTCTTATGTCCAGGTTCTGCCTATGCAATAGTCTGTTCCCATTCTAGTCCTGTCTTTTGCTCCAGTATTCTTAAGTTTGAAACATTGTTTTGGGTTGGGACACTCCCTGCTAACTTGCTATATATAGCTACAGGGACCTCCCTGCATTGCACTATGACTTAAAGCCTCCCACTTACTTTTCCACTCTCCGGCCTAGCTGGATTATAATTTCCCTTTTCCCTCAAAAAGACAGACCTTCACTGAAGATCCTCCACAATGTCTACAGTTGTAAACTTGTTTTGATTTTATCTCTCTTGGGTGGAATCTGTAGCTTGAATGGTCTGTGCAAAGGTTTGTGTAGTGAAAAGCTCTGGGAGCATGCTAGCTTGTGGTTGCCTTCTTGGCCCCATTCTGGAAATCCCTGTCCATAGTTTTTAAGATGATTTATTAGCGTTCTCTAGGTATACCATCATATCACCTGCAAAGAGAGTTTTGTTTCTTTATTATTGATTCTAATTCCTTCAATTAATTTTTCTTCTCTTTTTGCAAAAGTGACCAATTCTTATACAATATTGAATAATAGTGGTGAAAATGGTTATCCTTATTTCACCCCAATCCTGTTTGGAATGCTGCTAACTTAACCCCACTACATATAATGCTTGCTCATAGTTTTAGATACATATTACTTATCATTTTAAGAAACTTTCCATTTATTCCTTAGCTCTCTAGTATTTTCAATAGTGCTGTATTTTGTCAAAAGCTTTTTCAGCAACTATTGAGATAACCAAACTTTTTGTTAGTTTGTTATTGGTATAGTCAATTATATTGTTAGTTTTACAAATATTGAACCAGCCCTGCATTCCTGGAATGAATTCTGCTTGGTCCTAGTGATAACTTGCTGTATTTGGCAAAGTTTTATTTAAATATTTTGCATCCATATTAATTAGAGGAATTAACCTATAATTTTCTTTCTCTGTTTTGAGTATTCCTGGTTTAGGTATCAGAACCATATTGATGCCATAGAAAGAATTAAGCAGAGTTCCATCTTCATCTATTTTTCCAAATAGTTTATAGAGAATTGGAACTAATTATTCCTTGAATGGTTGCTAGAATTCACTTATGAATCTATCTGACCCTGGAGATTTTTTTCTTAACAGTTCATTGATGACTTCTTCAATTTTTTTTTTTGATAAAAGGTTATTTACATATTTAATTTCCTCTTCTTTTAACCTTGACCATTAATATTTTTTGGAAATATTCATCCATTTCATTTAGATTACCAAATTTATTGGTATACAATTGGACAAAATAGTTCTGAATTAATATTTTAATTTCTCCCTAATTGGTGTTGAATTCAACTTTTTCATTTTTGAAACTAGTAATTTGATTCTCTTCTTTATTTTAATCAAATTAACCAAAGGTTTATCTTTTTTCATAAAAACAATTTTTATTGTTTTTCATTGCTTTTTTATTATTGCAATATTTTTCTTGTTTTTTATTTTATCATTTTCACCTTTAATTTTCAGAATTTCTAATTTGGCATTTAATTGGAGATTTTTAATTTGTTCTTTTTCTAACTTTTTTAGTTGCATGCTTATTTCATTTATCTCTTCTTTGTTTTATTCATGTAAGCATTTAGAGATATAATATTTCCCCTAATAACTGCCTTGGCTGTATTTCATAAATTTTGCTATATTGTCTCCTTCTTCTCATTGTCTTCAATGAAATCATTAGTTCTTTCTATGATTTGTTGTTGATCCACTCCTTCATTAAAATTAGGTTATTTAGTTTCCAATTAGTTTTTGTTTTATCTTTCCATGGCCCTTTATTGCACATGATTTTTATTTCATCATGCTCTGAAAAGGATGCATTCAATATTTCTGCCTTTCAGCATTTGATATGAAGTTTTAGGACCTACAACATGTAGCTGCTATACACTGTAGAAAAAAAAAGATAATATTCCCTTCATTCCTCTTTCATCCTCCAGATATCTATCATATCTAAGTTTTTCAACATTCCATTCATCTCTTTAACTTTCTTCTTGTTTATTTTATGGTTAGATTTATTTAATTCTGAGAGAGGGAAGTTAAGGTCCCCCACCCATAGAAGTTTGCTATCTATATCTTCCTGTAGCTCATTTAGCTTCTCTTTTAAGAATTTGAATGCTTAATGTTTAGTATTGAAATTATATCTTTGTCTTTAGTATCTTTCAGGGGAATGTAATTTCCTTCTTTATCTCTTAATGAGACCTATTTTTTCAATGCTTTGTCTGAGATAAAGATTATTACCCCTGTCTTTTTTTCTCTTCAGCTGAAGCATAATATATTCTGCTCCAGCCTTGCTTTTACCTTTACTCTGTATGTATCTCTCTCAATGTGTTTCTTGTAAGCAGCATATTGTAGGATTTCTCTCTGATACATATTTTCTATACACTTCTCTTTTATAGCAGAGTTCACCTTATTCACAATCACAATTATAATTACTAACTTTTTTTATTGCTCTCCTTGTTATCTCCCCTTCATTTGTATTTATCTTCTTTCACCTTCTCACTTCTCCTCAGGGTTTTGCTTCTGAATACCACCTCCCTCAATGTGTTACCCTCCTTCTATCCACCACCCTCCCTTTTCTTTCCCCTTTCCCTTTTCCCCTTCTTTCCTTCCCTTCTACTAGGCCCCCCCTTCCCTCCTCTTTCCCCCTCCTAATACATGAAAGGTAATATAAATTTCTAAACTCAGCTGAATGTGTGTTAATCCTTTTTTTAGTCAAATCTGAGGACAGTAAGAAACAAGTGGCTCTCACCTCCTCCCTTCTTTCCCTCTATTGCAATAAGTCCTTTGTACTTCTTCATGTGATATAACATCCATCCAATGATCTAGCCCCATTCATCTTCCTCCTTCCTCCCACCTCTTTACAATACCCTCCTATTTAAATGAAATATTTTTTAAATCAGTCCATCAATGTCATGGACATATCAGAATGTCCATACCTTCAGTTTAAATATATTCCCTCTAATAGAGTTACAATTCTCAAATTATGAGAAACTTTACCCTAGGTAGGGATATAACCAGTTTAATCTTAATGCATGGCTAGCTTTTTCTTTTCTATTTATCTTTTCACATATCTCTTAAGCCTCCTGTTTGAAGATCAGATTTTCTGTTTGTCACTGATCTCTTCATCAGAAAAATCTGAAAGTCACCTATTTTGTTAAATGCCCATCTTTTATCTTGAAAGAGAAGACTCAGTTTTTCTGGATAATTGATAGTCAGTTTTAATACAAGCTTTCTTGCTCTTTAAAATATCATAGGACCTTCAATACTTTAATGTTAATGCAGCCAGGTCCTGTGTAATCTTGACTATGACTCCTTGATATTTTAATTTCTTCTTTTTGGATTTCTCCTTGATCTGGTAATTCTGGAGTTTTGTCACAATATTTCTCAGTGTTTCCATTTTGGCATCCTTTTCAGGAAGTGATCAATTGGTTCTTTCAATGGTTATTTCACCTTGTGTTTTCAGGATAGCAGGACAGTTCTCCTAAAGTATGGAATCCAGGTTCTTTGTTGATCAAGGTTTTCAGGTAGTTCTTTGATTCTTAAATTTTTTTCCCTTTGATCTATTTTCTACATCAATTATTTTACCAATGAGGCATTTTACATTTTCTTCTATTTTTTTCATGTTTTATATTTTATTTAACAGATTCTTGGTGTTTCAAGAAGTCATTAATTTTCACTAATCCCAATCTATTTTTTGGAGAGATATTTTCTCCATTTAGATTTTGTATCTCATTTTCCATTTAGGAATTGTATTTTTTTTACATTTGCCCATTATGTTTTTATGGGAATTATTCTCTTTTTATATTTGTCCAATTGTGTTTTTAAAGGATTTGCTTTATTCTGTCAATGTTTTGCTGTAAGATATTATTTTCTCTTGCAGGATGTTTTTTTCTTGCATTTCTTTTCTTAATTTTTCCATTTGATTTTTAAACTCCTTGCTTATTTCTTGTAAGTCTTTCTGGGCTGGAGACCAATTAATTTTCTCCTCTGAAACTGCACATATAGTGCCCCTTCTTTCCTCCTTTTCTGAGCTATTATCCTTATCTCCCCAGTAATATTCAATAGACTGTGCTTTGCACTGATCTTTTTTTTTTTTTCATTTTGGGATGTTGGGGAAGGGGTTGGTTCACAGACATTTGGTGTTGAGAAGGCGCTGGCCTTGCTCCCTGGAGTGGTTCATCAGTGGACCAATGAGTAAGGAATGCCAGAAGCTTTCTCTGGATTGTCTGTGATGGGGTTGTCACCCACCCACTCTCCCCAGATGTGGGATGAATCCGGGCTGTCCCTACACAATTCAGTTGCCAGGCTGTCAGGGCTGGAAACACCCAGAGGAGTCTCTCTGGATTTTCAGGATTGGGGAACTCCTTTTGCCCACAAAAGAGCCTTGGGAAACACTTCCAGGCTGGAACCAAGGTGTCAGTGTAGCATTAACATGCTCCCAGAACTTTTCAGAAATGAAGCCTCTGCACTGACATTCAAGCTACAGACCACGACAAGAAAAAAAAAAATGAAGATTCACAGAAGTTTTCAATGGTATACATCTTCAGTGAAGGTCTGTCTGTTTGGGAAAAAGAGAAGTAAATCCCAGGAGGCAGTATTGCTGGGAAAGACAAGCTGGAATCTTTTAGTCACAGTGTAGTACAGCTCCTAACAACTTGAATACAGCGGAGGTCCCAGCAAGCTAGATAGCAAGCAAGCAGGGAAGGTCCCAACCCCAAACAAAGTCATAACCATTGGAATACTGGGTGAAAAGACAAGACTAGGTCAGGAACAAAATGACTGCTAAGGTAGAACCTGGACATAAAGGATGAAACAAACCTCTGCAAAGGCAAGACCTAGACTACATAGACACCATCTTAGCCAACAATAAACCAGGAATTAGACCCAGTTGCAGCAAAAAAATCCAACAAAATTTGTATCTATTATCCCTATACCCCAGGAGCAAAACTATAGCAACAAAGATGAGCTTAAAAAGTTAAAAGAGCTCTGATTATAGAAAATTACCATTTAGACAAAGATGATAACAATGGTATGTCAAGAGAAGAAATCAGTGAAAGATAACTCACAGAGGAAATCTCACAACAGTATATGAATTCGACTCAAATTCAAAAGCTCATAGAATAGCTTTAAAAAGAAGAGAGGAGAGGGACAGAGCCAAGGTGGTGGCTTAAAGGCAGGATTTCCGGAAACTTCTTCCCAACTCCAAAAGCTGTCAAATGATGATTCTAGCTAAAATTTAGAGAGACAGAACCCACAGAAAGACTGAGTGATACATTTTCCCAGTCCAAGATAACTTAGAAGTTCCTCAGGGAAGGTATGTTTCATCAGGACTGGGAATTGGAAAAAAGCCCCAGCTCAATGCAGCACAGACTAGCTGAGCCCAGTCCAACCCAAGGATCACCATGAATAGCTTGAATGTGCAGTGATAGAACTCTGCTATCCCAGAATGAGTGTGGCGTGAGGAGCATTGGCAGCAGAACCTGCACCAAGAACAGGGAGAAACTAGCCTGTACCTCGAGAGCACAGGCCACAGACAGTGAGGGGGTCAGGAGAGACTGCATAAATCTCTTTGCTCTCCATGTGGCAGGACTCTGCTGTTTGACCACACTCAGATCCAGGTTGCAGTTTGGCCTTCCTTACTAAGATAGCAGGGATCTTCCTCACAGCTCCAGGGCAGAACGGAGTTCTGTGGTCACCTACATATCAAAGCACAGGCAAGTGAGCATAAGACCTTGGAGTAATAAAGGGACTAGTGGGGTGGCTCCCAAAAAATCAAAAGTCTTAGAAGTGCTGTAAATTAGTCTTGGGCTGAGACAACAGAAAATGAAGAATCTGACAATAAAAAATTACTTTAGTCCCATGGAAGGTCAAAACACACACTCAAATGATGATAAAATTCAAGCTTTTGTATCCAAAACCTCCAAGAGAAATATAAAATGGGCTTAGACCATGGATGAGTTCAAAAAAGACTTTTGAAAAGCAATTAAGGGAGGTGGAAGAAAAATTGGGAGGAGAAATGAGAGCAATGCAGATAAATCATGAAAACCAAATCAGCAGCTTAAGAAATACCAAAAAAAAATAATGAAGAAAATAATATGTTAAAACCAAGTTTAGACCAAATGGAAAAAGCAACACAAAAGGCAAATGAGGAGAATACCTTAAAAAGCAGAATTGGCCAGCTGGAAAAGGAGATAAAAAAGCTCTCTGAAGAAAATAACTCCTTCAAACGCAGAATGGAACTAAAGGAAGCTGATGACTTTGTGAGAAATCAAAAAGAAACAAAACTATTTCAAAGAAGCCAGAAATTCGAAGAAAGTGTGAAATATCTCATTGGGAAAAAAACAACCAACCTCAAAAACAGATCCAGGAGAAATCATTTAAAAACTATCAGGTTACCTGAAAGTCATGATCAGGAAAAGAGCCTAGACCTCATTTTTCAAGAAAAAATACAGCAAAATTGCCCTGAGATCCTAGAAGCAGAGGGTAAAATAAAAATTGAGGGAATTCACCAATCAACTCCTGAAAGAGATCCCAAAAGAAAAACTTCCAGGAATATTATAGCCAAATTCCAAAACTCCCAAGTCAAAGAGAAAATTCTAAAATTTGCCAGAAACAATTCAACTACTGAGACTCCATAGTCAGAATTACACAGGATCTGGCATCATCTACATGAAGGTCTCATAGGGATTGGAATGTGATATTCTGGAAGGCAAAAGATTTTGGTTTACAACCAATAATCAACTACCCAGCAAAACTGAACATCAACTTTCCTATTGAAACAAGCAGAGTTGAACAGAAAGTTTGATCTTAAAGTACAGAACTCTGGTGAACCATAGAGGGGGTGGAAGAGAAGGACTAACTATGAGGAATTTAATGATATTAAACTGTTTCTTTTACTGCGTGGGAAGAAGATAAGGATAACTCATATGAACTTTCTCATTTATGAAAGCTTTTAGAAGGAACAAAAATATACAGGACATAGGAAGGAGCAGAATATAAAGGTATAATGTAGTAAAAAAAAGATGGAGTCAATGGGTGATAAAGGACAGTACTGGGAGGAAGGGAAAGGAGATGAAGAAGAAGTTAAGAAATTTCACCTAAGAGACAAGAAAAAGCTTTTTCAATGGAGTGGAAAGGGGAGAGGCAAGGAGGAATGAGTGAGCCTTCATTCTCATCAGAAATGGCTCAGAGAGAGGAAATAACACACACACACACACTTAAAAGGGTGAGGAAATCTATCTTACCCTAGAGAAAAACAAGAAGAAAGGGATGGAATAAGTGGTAATGGGGGTGGAGGGAAGTGGGGATTAAGTGTTAGAAGAGAGGGAAGATTGTGGGAGAGGGTACTGCATTACAACACACTTTTGGACAGGGCCAGGATGAAAGGATACAGCCAAGGCAGTTTGGAAGTGAAACTTTATATTTCTAAATGCCTATATTAATAAAATAGAGAAAGAGAAAAATGAATTGGGTATGCAACCAAAAAAGCTTGAAAAAGAACAAATTAAAGATCCTCAGTTAAATACCAATTAGAAGTTCTGAAAATCAAGGGAGATATATTAATAAAATGGAAAGCAATGAATCCACTGATCTAAAATAAAACTAAGAGTTGGCTTTATGAAAAATCAATAAAATAGAAAATCCTGTGATTAAACTGATTTTAAAAAGGAAGAAGATAACCAAATTAATCAAAAACAAAAAAAGTATGAACTAATCATCATTGAGGAGGAAATTAAAGAGATAATTTGGATCTACTTTGTCAAACTGTATTCTAGTAAATTGAATAGCCTGAGTGAAATAGATGAATAGCTAGAAAAATACAAACTTCCCAGATTAACAGAAGAGGAAATCAAATACTTAAATGACCCCCTTTCAGAAAAGAAAATGAAGAAACCATCAATAAATTCCCTAAGAAAAAGTCTCCAGGTCCAGAAGAATTTACAAGTGAATTCTACTAAACATTTGAGGAACAATTAATTCCTATACTATATTCTAAATAAGTAAGAGAAGGAAGAATTCTGACAAAATGACATCAACATTATGCTGATAGCTAAACCAGGAAGAACCAAAACAGAAAAAGGAAATTATAGACTTATCTCCCTAATAAACACTGATTCAAAAATTTTAAATACAATTTTTAGCAATGAGACCACAAAAAGTTATTACTAAGATAACATAACATGATCAGATAGGATTTATATCAGGCAGGGATGGTTCAATATTAAAAAAAAAAACTCAACATGATTAAACAGATCAATAGTAAAACCAGCAGAAATCATATGATTATTTCAATAGATACTGAAAAATCCTTTGATAAAATACAACATCCATTCCTAGTATAAACACTTGAAAGTTTAGGAATAAATGGAGTTTTCCTTAAAATAATAAATAGTATCTACCTAAAACCATCAATATATATTATATGTAATGGGAATAAACTCAGAGCATTTTCAATAAAATCAGGGGTGAAACAAGGTTGCCCATTATCACCATTACTATTCAATATAGTAATAGAAAAGCTAGCTATAGCAATAAGAGAAGAAAAAGAAATTGAAGGAATCAGAATTGGCAATGAGGAAGCACAGCTTTCACTCTTTACAAATGATATAATGGTGTACTTAGAGAACCCAAGACAATCATCTTAAAGAACTTCTTTAAGAATTAACAAATTCAGCAAAGTAACAGGATATGAAATAGACTCACATAAATCACCAGCATTTCTATGTATGAACCACAAAGTCCAAGAGGAAGAGATAGAAAGAGAAATTCCATTTAAAATAACTACATACAATATTAAATACTTGAGAATCTACCTCAGAAAGTGTATGAACATAATTATAAAGCATTTCTCACCCAAATAAAGTCAGTTTTAAATAATTTGAAAAATATCAATTGCTCATGTTTAGGTCCAGCTAATATAATAAAAAATGACAATTCTACCCAAATTAAATATCTTTCTTCTTTTTCTTTTTTCTTTTTTTGTTTAGGTTTTTTTGGCAAGCCAATGGGTTTAAGTGGCTTGCTCAAGGCCACACAGCTAGGTAATTATTAAGTGTCTGAGATTGGGTTTGAACTCAGATCCTCCTGACTTCAGGGCTGGTGCTCTATCTACTGTTCCACCTAGCTTTCCCAACAAATTAAATTTATTATCCAGTGCCAAACCAATCAAACTAACAAAAAACGATTTTACCAAGCTAGAAAAAATTGTAACAAAATTCAATCTAGAGCAACAAAAGGTCAAGAATAGCAAGGGAACTAATGAAAGAAAATGTGTGAAAAAATGTGGTCTAGTTCTACCAGATCTAAAACTATACTATGACATCATAGTCATCAAAACTGCCTGGTACTGGTTAAGAAATAAAGTAATGTATCAGTGGATTAGGATAGGTTCAAAAGAAACTGAAGTAAATGACTATAGCCATCTAATGTTTCACAAACCCAAACACATCAGTTTTGGGGATAAGAACTCACTATTTGACAAAAATTGTTGGGAAAATTGGAAAATAGTATGGCAAAATCCAGGTATTGACCCACATTTCACACTCTATACCAAAATAAGGTCAAAATGAGTACAGGATTTAATCTTAAAGAGTGGCACCAGAAATAAATTAATAGACCAAGAAATTATCCATCTATTAGATCTATGGAAAGGGGACAAATTTATGACCAAACAGTAATTAGAGTACATTATAACTAGAAAAATGAATTATTTTGGCTATATTAAAATAAAAAGGTTTTGCACTAATAAAATCAATGCTGCCAAAATTAGAAGGAAAGCAGAAAACTGGGAAACAATCTTCACAACAGGAAGTTCTGATCAAGCTCTCATTTCTAAAATAAAGAGAACTGCATCAAATTTATAAGGTTACAAGTCATTCCCCAATTGATAAATGGTCAAAGGATATGATTAGACAGTTTTCAAATGAAGAAATAAGAGCTATATATAATCATATGAAAAAATACTCCAAATCATTATTGATTAGAGAAATGAAAATTAAAACAACTTTGAAGTATCATATCTATTATATTGGCTAAGATGATAACAAAAGGGAAAATGATAAATGTTGGAGAGGTTGTGGGAGGACTGGGACAATAATACTTTTCTGGTGGATTTGTGAAATGATACAGCCATTCTGGAGAGCAATATGGAACTATACCCAAAGAACAATAAAACCATTCATTCCCTTTGACCCAGCAATTCCAATTCTAGGTCTATATCCAGAAGAAATCATAAAAAATGGAAAAGTCCTACATGTTCCAAAATATTCATAGCAGTTCTTTGGGTGGAGGCAAAGAACTGAAAATTGATGGAAATATCCATCAATCGGGGAATGGCTAAACCAGCTAAACCAGGGAATGGCTAAACCAGCTATGGTACATGAATACTATGGAATACTTTTGTTCTATAAGAAACCATAAATGGTCAGACTCTTAGAGATGCATGGAATGAGTTTCAGGATTTGATATTGTGTGAAGGGAGCAGAATGAAGATAGCAATGTACACATTAGCAATAACATTGTGAGATGATCAAGTTTGATGGAAGCAGATCCTCTCAGCAGTTCAGAGAGCTAGGGCAACCATATTACACCTGCTATGGATAATAATATCCCCATCCAGAGGAAGAAAAACAAAACAAAACAAAAAACCATGTAGAATCTGATGAATGCTTTTTAAAAATTATCTCTTATATATCTCTCCCTTAATCTTAATTCCTCATACTGAAAATTACTAATCTGTAAACATGTTCTCAATTTTTTTAAAAAAAAACAGCTCCTTGGGGAAAAGTGTGAATACTTGGCACTGTTTCTCTGTCCTGGGGGATGCCAGGTTCTCCCACAGGAATACTGGGGGTTTCTTTGGACACATCAGAGGTTCAAGGTTCAGGCTGTCCCAACCAGTCAAGCTGGCCAGAATGGCTGTCCTGGGCAGTTGAGTTGAAGCTCTCCTAGATTGCCCTCCAGGCACAGCCCAAAGGCTCCCACTCTCTCTGCCCTGGACACACCCAAGCTCCCCATCCCTTGACATACCTTGCTGAAATATGTTCCACTCTGTTCTTTTATGGGTTCTGTTGATACAAAATCTGTTAAGAGACCTGTTTCATATCAGTTCTGAGGGAAAGGTGGAAAAGCTTATAGCAGTGCCTGGCTTCTCTGCACCATTTTGGCCAGAAGTCCTATACATGACTTTGATCTTATCCTTTCCCATCTTCTCCATGAGATTACAACATCAACTATCTTCTTTGTTTTTGATTCTCTATTTCTCTCTGTCTCTGTCTTTCAGTCTGTTTCTTTTTCTGTCTCTGTCTCATAGCCATTTTTCTGTGATAACACTGTGATAATGAGACTATTGCTCAAAATGAGCAGGCTCATGAGATATGGCAGAAGAAACTAGAGATACAGTAAGGACACAGCAACTGAAGGAGGATTCAACTTCTGAATCCAGATGATGAGATATTGCCCAAAAATGAAATAGGAAGAAATCTTGGAACAGATGAGTCTGTTTCTTTAACTGACTAGATCTGACCCTCTTGGTAGCCATGAATTGAACACAATTGTAGAAAATTTATTCCATTGATGAAAAAATGAATCTAGTAAGCTGATCTATGTCCAAGACCTCCAGAATTAGTATTGTGTCTTAAAACTGCTTAGATTTTGGGAGTTCCATGATTATAGAATTATTTCTTTCTTTATACTTGTTATATCCCCATGAATGTTATATTTTGCTTCACATATGACACTTAATGAATAGTCCTTGGAGCTGGAATAAGGAGGACCTGAATTCAATTGACTTCAGACTTAATAATTATCTAGTTGGGTGACCTTGGGCAAGTCACTAAATCCATGGCCTTGCCAAAAAAAGAGCCCTTGTTATTGTTTCACTTTGGTTTTGTTTTATTCCAATATGATTAACCTATGAAGAATATAGTCAAATATTGTAGGCAATGTTTTTAAAATTAAGGTCTTTCAAATGGAACAGCACCAGGTTGGAAAAGGTGAAGTTTTTCCTAATGAATGGGAACTTAAGTTAATCTATTTATTAAATAAATCCACATAATTGATAGGAAACATTAGCCATAAAAGAAGAAAAGCTGGGAAATACTAATTCCCTGAACAACAGAGAGTAAGGGATGTCCCCTGGATATCCCTAGGATTGAATAGAGAATGAAAAAAAATTGTTACCTGGATAAGAGTAAATTGTCTTGAATAGATTATGCATTTATGGAAGATGAAATCCCATTGGAAATGGTGAAAATAGAAGTTTGATCTTGTGTCCTTTGACTCCCTATGTAAAGCACTTTCCCTTACACCACCATGTATCCTGTTCTATTCCTAATTTACCCATAAACCATTAACTTAATAATAGCCTCTAGATTTTCCCAATAATTAAAATCTAACCCAATGGCCTTTAATTACAGAATTTACCTTCTTATTCTTTGGAAAATCACCTTGAGATTTTAAAAAAGCATTCTCAAAGGTTCCTGATAAATAAAAAGAAATGTACGGGTGGAAAAATTGCTGGCCAGAGCATAGCCTATGATACCTGCACCTGATCAGGAATCTAAATGCGGGAAATCTGAGTTGGATGTCAATTGGGGAATGGATTGTCTTTTTAAAAAGTTGATTCCATTATCTGTATATTTAAGAAATGAGTCCTTTGTCAGAAATACTAGATTTAAAAATCATTTCCCAATTTACTACATTTCTTTTGATCTTGGTTACAGACAAAAGTTTGCAAAAGCTTTTTAATTTAATGTAATCAAAACTGTTTACTTTATATATTTTTATTTTTTTCTTATTTTTGTACAAATGATTTTTTATACATTACTAAAATATTCTTATTTAAGAATAAACATAATACCCCCTCCCCCCAAAAATATGGAACCACATGAGCAATACAGAAAAGGAAAAAAATTTAAAATAACAATAATATTAATAATAATAATAATAATAATAATAATAAAGGCAGCCAAGTAGCTCAGTGGATGGAGCACTGACTCTGAAGCCAGGAGCACCCAAGCCCAAATCCAGCCCCAGACAACCAACAACCACCCAGCTGTGTGACCCTGGGCAAGCCACCCCAAACCCACTGCCCTGCAAAAACCTAAATAAATAAATAGATAGATAGATAGATAGATAGATAGATAGATAAACAAATAACAAATAAATAAAAAAGTAAAAAATAAGTAAATGAGTAAATAAATAAGTAAATAAATGAATAAATAAATAAGTAGATAAACAAACAGATAAACAAATAAACAAACAGATATATAAAATAGATAAACAAATAAATTAAAAATAAATAAATGAATAAGTAAGTAAACAAGTAAAAAAATAAATAGATGAATACATAAACAGATAAATAAATGAATTAATAAATAGATAGATAAATAAATAAATGAATGAATGAATAAATGAATAATTGAATAAACAAAAATAAACAAATGAATGAATGAATGAATTGAATGAATGAATGAATGAATGAATGAAATAGTAAAATAATAACAGTAGGGGTGGCCAGGTGGCACAGCGAAAGAGCACTGGTCCTGGATCCAGGAGCACCCAGGTTCAAATCTGTCCTCAGACACCCAACAATCACCCAGCTGTGCAGCCCCAAGCAAGCCACCCAACCCCATTTCCCTTCCAATACCCCCAAATAATAATAATAATAATAATAATAATAATAATAATAATAATAATAATAATGATAATGATAATGATAATAATAAAATGTGCTTCAGTCTGTATTCTAACACCTCCAGCTTTGTCATGGATGGATGGATCACATTCTTTATGATAAATCCATAACAAAAGCTACTTCCATATTTTTCCACTGTTGCAATTGCTGATAGTACCTCCCTCCATTCATACTTCCCCACTACCATATACTATATTTTCTCTCTCCTTTCACTCTGTCTATCTTCTTAGATGTGCTGTAGGGTAGCTGAGTGGTGCAGCAGATGGGTCCCCGGTCCTGGAGTCAAGAGGCCCTGAGCCCACATGCCACCCCTTAGGCCCACCATCCACCCTGCCCTATGGTCCCAGACAAGCTATCCAATCTCAGCCCCTTGCAAGAAGTTAAAAAGAAAGTGTGCTATATCTGACCACTCTCCCCCCCAAGGACCACCCTCTCTTCCATCATTCACATCCCCCCATTCTCCTTGTCCCCATTCTCTCCTTCTTACTACTGATGTCTATACCCCATTGAGTATATATGCTGTTTCTTCTCGAAGCCACCTCTGAGGAGAGTGAAGTTTCCCTCATTCCCCCTTGCCTTTTCCCCTTTTCATATCATTGTAATAGCTTGTTGTAATAAAAAAATTATTATTATATGAAATATCTTAGCCTATTTCACCTCTCCTTTCTCTTACTCTCATTACATTTCCCTTTTAGCCATTGACTCCATTTTTACACTATATTATATCTTCAAATTCAGTTCTCTCCTGTGCTTCATCAATAAAAGCTCCTTCTACCTGCTCTATTAATTGAGAAGGTTCATATGAGTATTATCAGTATCATTTTTCTATGCAGGAATACATGTAATTCATCATAATTAAGTCCCTCATATTTTACCCTTCTCCTCCACTCTCTATGCTTCACCTGAGTCCTATATTTGAAGATCAAACTTTCTGTTCAGCTCTGGCCATTTCACCAGGAACATTTGAAAGTCCCATGCCTCACTGAAAGTCCATCATTTTCCATTGAATAGGAAGTTCAGTTTTGCTGGATAGCTGATTCTTGGTTGCATTCTGAGCTCTTTTGCCTTCTGGAATATTATATTCCAAGCCTTATAAGCTTTTAATGTAGTTGCTACTAAATCCTGTGTGATCTTGACTGCAGCTCCACAATATTTGAATTGTGTCCTTCTGGCTGCTTGTAATATTTTCTCTTTGACTTGGGAGTTCTGGAACTTGGCTATAATATTCCTGGGGATTGCTTTTTTTAGAATCTCTTTCTGGGGGAGATTGGTGAATTCTCTCAATTTCTATTTTTCCCTCTGCTTCTAGGATATTTGGGCAATTTTCCTTTAAAAGTGATGTCAAGGTTCTTTTCCTTATCATGAATTTCAGGTATCTCAATAATTTTTAATTTATCTTTCCTGAATTTTTTTTCCAGATCAGATGTTTTTTCCAGTGAGATGTTTCATGTTCTAATTTTTCATTCTTTTCGTTTTGAAGTATTGTGTCTTGATTTCTCATAAAGTCAGCAGCTTCCCTTAGTTCCATTCTATATCTGAAGGATTTCTTTTCCTCAGAGAGTTTTCTTATTTCTTTTTCCATCTGGCCAATTCTGCTTTTTAAAGCATTCTTCTTTTCAATAGCTTTTTGAACTGTTTTATCCATTTGACCTATGCTGGTTTTTAACACGTTATTTTCTTCAGCATTTATTTGGATCTCCTTGACTAAGCTGCTGACATCTTTTTCAGGTTTTTTCTGCATCTCTCTCATTTCTTACCCCAATTTTTCTTCTATCTCCCTCACGTGATTTTCATAATCTTTTTCGAGCTCTTTCATAGCCTGAGCCCAATTTCCATTTTTTTTTTTGCAGTCTTTAGGTGCAGAAGCTTGTACTTCCGCATCTTCAGATTTAGTATTTTGATCCTTCTTGGGATCATAGACAATGTCTTTCTCAATGGTGTTCCTCTTTTTTCTCTGTTTCTTCATTTTCCAGCCTGTACCTGGTCTTGGGGTGCTTCCTGAGCTTTTGAGTATCATTGGGACACCCCACCCACCCACAAGGATCTCCATGTGTGAGGTTCTATCTTCCCTTCTGGTCTGTGAATGAAAAGCAGACCCCTCTGCCATGGGACTGAAGTGTGGGGGGGCAGCTGTTCTATGGGGGGGCAAGACTGTGATCAGGATCTGAATGTGATCAGAGTCCCAAAAGTCTCTCTCCACTCCCCTCCCTAGGCTGAGCACTCAAGCCTGGGGGCTCTTGCTTACGAGCAGTTACTGGATCTGGGCTGCTGAGGCCAAGCTGCTCATTGAGTGCCCTGAGGGCTGGGCTTCATGCTCACTCTGGCAGAGGCCCCCCCAGCTGATCTTTGTGCCTTTTGCTCCCCAGGGTGTAGGTCAGGAAACTGCCCCTGCTGCCGTGAGCCACAGTTCCCAGGCACCCTGGGGCTGCCTCCACGAGGCTAAAGTTCCTTCTCTCTGGTGGCTGCCCTTTCAATCCCATGGAGCAGTGGAACCTTTCTGATATCTTCAAGGTTACCTTGGGCAGGAGAATTTCCTCACTGGGACCCTCTGTGGGTTCTGTCTCTTAAAAATTTAGTTAGAGTCCTTATTTTATATGTTTTGAAATATTAGAAAAAGAGCCCCTAAGAGAGGATCTTCTCCTGTTGCCATCTTGGCTCTGCCCTGTCTAATTTATTTTTAATGATGTTCTCCATTACTTCCTTGGTCATAAATTGCTTCCCTTTCCATAGACAGGCAAACTATTCCTTGATTTCCTGGTTTGCTTATAATTTGTTTTTCATGTCTAAATCCTGTATCCATTTTGATCTTATCTTAGTATAGGGTGTGAGGTGCTGGTCTAATCCAAGTTTCTGCCATTCTAACTTCCAATTTTCCAAACATTTATTATTGAAGATAGAGGTTTTATCCAAATAGCTGGACCCATTGGGTTTATCTAACAGTAGATTAGTGTAATCAATTCTTGTTATTGCACCTAGTCTATTCCACTGATCCATCACTCTATTTCTTAGCCAATTACAGACAGTTTTGGTGACTGATGCTTTATAATCTAATTTTAGATATGGTAGGGCTAAGTCACCTTCTTTTGCACTGTTTTCCATTAAATCCCTGGATATTCTTGACCTTTCATTTCTCCAGATAAATTTACTTACAATTTTATCTAACTCATTAAAGAAATTTATTGGAATTTTTATTGGTAGGGCACTAAACAAGTAGTTTAATTTTGGTAGAATTGTCATTTTTATTATATTTACTCAGCTTATCCATAAGCAGCTGATATTCACCAAGTTATTTAAATCTGATTTTACGTGTTTGAGAAGTGTTTTGTAATTGTTTTCAAAAAATTTCTGAGCCTGCCTTGGCAGGTAGATGTCCAGATATTTTATAATGTTTGAAGTTACTTTGAATGGGAGTTCTCTTTCTAACTCATTCTGCTGCATCTTCCTCGTCATATATAGAGATGTTGAGGATTTATAGGGTCCATTTATTTATTTATTTGTCTGTTTATTTATCTATTTATTTATTTATTTGTTCATTGATTCATTCACTTATTTAGTCATTCGTTCATTCCTTCATTCATTCATTTATTTCTTTATTTGTGTGTATGGTTTATTTTATATCCTACATCTTTGCTAATGTAGTTAATTATTTCTAGCAGATTTTTAGATGATTTTTGGGGATTCTCTAGGTATACCATCATGTCATCTACAAAGAGTGAGAGTTGTCTCTTTGTCCCCAATTCTGATTTCTTCAATTCCTTTTCCTTCTCTTATGCTGAAAATAATATTTCTAATATGATATTGAATAATAGTGGTGATAATGGGCATCCTTGTTTCAACCCTGATCTTATTGGGAATGCCTCTAACCTATCCCCATTGCATATAATGCTTGTTGATGGTTTCAGAGAGATACTGTTTATTATTCTAAGGAATAATCCATTTATTCCTTCTCTCTCCAGTGTTTTTAGTTGGAATGGGTGGTGTATTTTGTCAAAAGCTTTTACAGCAGCTAATGATATAATTATATGCCTTCTAAAAGGTTTGTTATTGATATATATTGATATATTAATTATACTGAAAGTTGACATTAATTATACTGATAATTTTCCTAATATTGAACCAAACATGCCTTCCTGGGATAAATCCTACTTGGACATAATGTATTAACCTAATGATAACTTGTTGAAGTTGTTTTCGTAAGATTTCATTTAAGATTTTTGCATCTATATTCATCAGGGAGGTAGGTCTGTAATTTTCTTTCTCTATTTTAACTCTTCCTGGTTTATGTACAAGCACTTTATTGGTGTCAATTGGTGTTAGCCAGAGTTCAATCTTCACCTATTTTTCCATAGGGTTTATATAGAATTAGAACAAGTTGTTCCTTAAATGTTTGATAGAATTCATTTGTGAATCCATGTGACCCAGAAGATTTTTTCTTAGGGAGTTCAATAATATCTTGTTGAATTTCATTTTCTGAGATAGTGTTATTTAGGTATTTAATTTCCTCTTCATTTAACCTGGGCAACTTATATTTTTGCAAACATTCATCCATTTAACTTAGATTATCAATTTTATTGGCATAGAGCTGGGAAAATAATTCTAAATTATTACTTTAATTTCCTCCTCATTGGTGGTGAGTTCACCTTTTTCATTTATGATACTAGCAATTTGGTTTTCTTCTTTCTTTTTTTAATCAATTTGACCAGAGGTTTACCAATTTTATTGGTTTATTCATAAGAACAATTCTTGGTTTTATTTATTACTTCAATAGTTTTCTTGCTTTCAATTTTATTAATTTATCCTTTATTTTTTAGGATTTCTAATTTGTTATTTAATTCAGAGTTTTTAATTTGTTATTTCTCTAATTTTTAGTTGCATATTTAGTTCATTGATTTCTTCTTTCTCTAATTTATTCATGCAAGCATTTTTAAGATATAATATATCCCCTAACAGCTGCCTTGATTGTATCCCATAAATTTTGGTATGTTGTTTTCTCATTGTCATTATCTAGGATAAAATAATTCTTTCTATAACTTGATTTTTAATCTACTCATTCCTTAAGACAAAGTAATTTCATTTCCAATTAATTTGGGTCTGTATCTCCCTGGCCCAATATTGCATGTGATTTTTACTGCATTATGATCTCAGAAAGATCACTATTTCTGCCTCTCTGCAATTGATTATTATGTTTTTATGACCTAGTACATAGTCAATTTTTGTTTAAGTGCCATGTACCACAGAAAAGAAAATATATTCCTTTCTATTCACATTCAATTTCCTCCATAGATCTATCATGCCTAGGTTTTCTAACAATCTCTTTACCTCCTTAACTTCTTTCTTGTTTATTTTATGATTCGATTTATCTAGATCTGAGATTGGGTGTCTGAGGTCTCCCACTAGTAGAGTTTTGCTGTCTATGTCTTCCTGTAGTTCGTTCAACTTCTCCTCTAAGAATGTGGATGCTACCCCATTGGTGCATTCATATTTAGTATTGAAATTACTTTATTGTCTATGGTACCTTTTAGGACAACACAGTTTCCTTCCTTATCATTTTTTAACACTATCTAATTTTGCAGCTGCTTTGTCTGAGATAAGGATTGCTACCCCTGCTTTTTTCACATCAGCTGAAGCAAAATATATTTTGCTCCAACCTTTTACCTTTAATCTATATGTATCTTTCTACAACAAATGAATTTCCTGTAAGCAGTATGTTGTAGGATTCTGGTTTTTAATCCACTCTGCTATTTGCTTACATTTTAAGGGAGAGTTCATCCCATTCTCATTCAAAATTATAATTATTAACTATTTTTTGCCCTTCATATTATCTTCTCTCTGTTTGTATTTTCCCCTTTTCCCCTTTATCCATACTCCCCCAATATTTTGTTACTGACTATCACCATCTTCAGTGTGTTTGCTCTCCTGTATCCAACTCCCATTCCCTTTCTCTTTTCCCCTTCTTCCTTCCCTTCCTTCTTTTGGCTCCCCTTTTCCTCCTCACTCCCCTTTCTACCTTTTAATACTTGAAAGGTAATATAAATTTCTTATCTTAACTGAATGTATGTTAACTTTCCTTCCCTTCCTTCTTTTGGCTCCCCTTTTCCTCCTCACTCCCCTTTCTACCTTTTAATACTTGAAAGGTAATATAAATTTCTTATCTTAACTGAATGTATGTTAACTTTAAGTGAAATCAGATGAGAGTAAGATTCAGGCAGTTCTCAGCTCCTCCCTTCTTCCTGTCTATTGCAATAGGTCCTTTGTGCCTTTTAATGCAATGAGATTTACCCCATTCAGTCTCCTCCATCCTCCAATCTCTTTGCTGTCCTTTTTACAGAAGTATTGTGTTTAAATCATTTTATCTGAGTCACAGAAAAATCATGAGTGTTCATCACTTCTCACTAAGTATATTCTCTCTGATAGAATTACAGTTATTAAGTGTAATTAGTCTTTCTTTCAGGTGTTTTCATCTTAGTGAATAGCAGTCCCTCCCTCCCTTTTTTAACCCTTCAAGTGTCTCTCTTACATCTCCTGTTTGAAGTCCAAATTTTCTATTAAGCTCTGGTCTTTTCGGCTGGAAAAGTTGGAAGTCTCTTATTTCATTAATGCCATCTTTTGCCCTGGAAGAGAAGACTCAGTTTTGATAGATAATGAATTCTTTGATGCATTCCAAACTCCCTTGCTTTTTGGAATATTGTATTCCAGGCCCTTCAATCCCTTAATGTTGATGAAACCAGTCCTGTGTAATCCCTATGGTGGCTCCTTGGTATCTAAATTGTTTCTTTCTGGTTGCTTGCAGCATTTTCTCTTTTTCCTGATACTTCCAGAAGTTGGCCACAATATTCCTTGGTGTTTTCAATTTGGTTTCCCTTTAGGGAGGGGATCGATGTATTTTTTCAATAACTATTTTTCCCTGCGGTTCTATGATATCAGGGCAGTTTTCCATCACTAAATCCTGTCATATTATGTCCAGGCTTGTTTTCTCTTCAATGTTTTCAGGAAGACGAATAATTCTTAGGTTATCTCTTCTTAATCTATTCTTGAGTTCAGTGGTTTTCCTGATGAGATTTTTACATTTTCTTCTATATTTTTCAATTTTGGGGGTTTTATTTAACAGACTTTTGTTGTCTTATGAAGTCATTAGTTTCCATAGACTCCATTCGTTTTTTTAGAGTAGAATTTTCTTCATTCATCTTTTGCAACTCCTTTTCCAGTTGATCAATTCTACTTTTGAAAGAGTTTTCCATTTGAACAAATGAAATTTTGAGAAAATTATTTTCTTTTTGCATTTGTCCAATTGCATTTTCCAAGGATATGTTTTCATGTTGCAAGGTGTTAATTTTCTCTCCCAAATTTTCCAATTGATTTTTAAACTCTTTCCTGATTTCTTCAAGGAAGTCTTTCTGTGCTGGAGATCAAATCATATTCTCCTCAGAAGTTCTAGGTCTCTCTGAGTTATGATCTTTTCCTTCTAGGAATTTTTCTATGGAACTTCCTTTCTGCTGTTCTTTCTTCCTTTGCTTAAGTCCTTGTGTTGGGGGAGGGGCTGGTTCATAGAGGTTTGGTGTTGGGACCCCCAGAGGCTTTGTTCACTGGGTTTAGTAACTCCAAGTGGGCTGGCCAGCTGCTTTTTCTGGTGTGTCTGTGATCTTGATTGAGGCCTTCTCCCTTGGCCTGGAGGGGGTGATTGAAGCTGCTAAATACTTTTATCTTTGAACAATGATGGTCTATGCCCTGGGGCAAGGTAATTACTCTCTCTATACACAGCTGGAGTGTTTCTGCTGCTCAAACCTTAGCCTGGAGCAGTGGTGGGCTGTAATTGTGTTTGTTCTGGGCAGAGGCTTCAGCTGAAATGAAGATATGGACTCAGAGTTCCCACAGACCAGAGGAGCCCAGGGATCAATGTCTACAACTCTCTCACACTGAAACTCACCCTCCAGCCCTGCTCATAAACTCCAGAAAGTCAGTCTCACAGCCAATGCCTCTTCTCCCCAGTTGTTTCATGACTCTGCAGCTGATCAGGCTAGTCCTGCTCTCAGGTTCTCACCCTGTCCTGTGCTCCTTGTAGAGCCTCTGCTTTCTGTGCCCAGCTCACCCACAATCCCAGAAGACAAACCTTGAGGTAGATGTTCTCCTGTCTTCTCTTTCTGGGTCTTGTAGATTGGATTTCTGTTAAGAGGTTTGTTTTATATTATATATGAGGGAAGATCAGGAGACCTTAGCAACAGTGCCTTTCTTCTCTCCACCATCTTGGCTGGAAGTTCAAAAATTCTTTCTTAATTTATAACAAAACAACCTAGCTCAGCTTCCCTGAAGCTATGATTTATGCTGCACCAATTTTTCTGCTTCTGAATCTCAGTTTGTATAAGAAACAGGTGGGAAGCAAGCATGTAGACTCTTGCTGTTTTGCTTTGTTAGGGCAGTGTGTTCTTATCTTCCACTGCTTAATTAGTTAAATGAACATGAATTGAAAGGGGAAGAAAGAAATTAATTTGATTGGGATGCTTTGTGTTTTTTTTCTTAGAGATATTTCAGCATATGAAACAAAATTAGTCAGAAATCATTAACATCCTCCCATAACTCTGGCCAGAGACACCTTAAGAACCTGTCCCACTCATTTAATTTCATTTTTATTTGTATATATCTTTTTTCCCACTGAAAATGAAGTGTTGCCATCCACTCTGGTAATGCCATGTTTTGTATGTCATAATCTGGTTTCCATGGTAATCAGACTCTGCTCCTGAACTTTGCTGTAGCCACCTTTTTTTTTAAACTATGAATTCATACCATGCAATTTGTATAGAATCAGCTTAATTACTTTGACAAGAAGGCTATTCCAGGAATCCAGTAATGAAGAGAATAAAGAATTTTATATAACCATAAAAACAGAACTCAATAATGGTAATTTTATGTTTTAAAAGATGAAACAAACAAGAAGAAAAAATTCTTTCCAGAAGATTTAAATTATGGGAACTTTGGGTAGATATAACCATGAATTTAACTTGAAAGGTGGGGAAATAAGAAAACCATTAGGACTATCACTGGGGGCAGCCAGGTGGTACAGTTGACCTGAGGTACTTAACTACTAAATAGCTGTATGACCTTGGGCAATGTCTTAACCCCATTGTTCAACAAAAAAACAAACAAACAAAATGACAAAGATGTTGACTGTACTTCCCCTTTTCCCCCCCTTCTCTGATCTTAGAGATGTTAACTGTACTTCCCCTTTTCCCCCTTCTCTGATTTTAGATCACCTAAAATACATCTAGGATGACTAGAGGTAAGAAGAAAAAGGAAATCTGCCCCCACCCGAAGATCTTTCCCTCCTTGGATTGCATTATCCATCAATAATCCCAGACAGGTTAATTGGTTAATTTACTGCTCACTTAATTTAAATGAGACAAGTCTCCAACCCTATTCCTTCCAGTGAGATGGAGGACCAGCAAAACTTAACACCAGCTATGCAACTTCTTCCTAAAAATCCTCCAGGTTTTAAAATGCATCTACCTCTATACCTTTCACACTTTCAATACCCTCACTGGACTTATTAATGGAGGAAGGACTGCTAGTCCTTGACATTTGTTTGGATCCTATGCCCTTGGGAATTCTCGGACTTTCTAACCATTGCACCACCTAAGTTTCTTTTACATGTTATCACTAAATGCACTGTAAGTTCCTTGAGAGGGAGAACTGTTTTACCTTTCTATTTTTATCCCAACACTTTCTGCAGTGCTTGGTACATACTGGGTTACTTAATAAAAACTTTTTCATTCATTCATTTCCTTTGGGAGATAATAACAAAGAAAAGTAACATTGGACATAATCTAATGTTGGGGAGAAAGAGCTTCAAAGAGTTCAGAAAAAGAATAGGTGGATTCCTGTGGACAAAAACTCAATAGCAAAGTCAATCTAACAGGATCGAGAAGTTCTCAAGAATAAGATTCTAAAACAGAGAAAAAGACTTTCAAAGAGGAGCGAAAAGGGAACAAGTGTAAAGAGAGTGATGTAATAATATTGTTACTTTATTAACCCATTTAGATTTATTTTAAACTATGTTCAGAATGGAAGCAGAGACAGGTGATAAAAGTTGAAAATAAAACTGTAAAAGTTTCAGGATATAAAAACATCCAATAAGAATAAAGCTGAGGAGCTAAATCTGAGAATAAACTGAAATTAGCAAAGAAAGCTAAGGACAAAAAAGGGTAGATTGTTGTTGTTATTTTTAATTCATTGCTGGGGAGTGTTAACAGAATTTTACTATACCAGTGTCAGTAAACCTGGTAATGGAAAAACAGAGAAGGCCAGAAACTTGAATGCCAGTAATCAAGTTATGGAATTTTCCTGCAAAGATCTCCTGAGAACTCTCATCCTTCTGTAGTGAACTCAGAAATTGTATACATAAATCACAAGTGGGAAGGAAAGAGGAAGATAGATCACAACCCAATCATTTCTAAAGCTTGAGCAGTTTCTCATCAAGTCCATGACAATAGGAATGACTAATTGTTTAGTGTTAGGGGTTAGGTTATGATTATTTCATTTACAGGGACTGAATCCAGTTATACCTTTTTGTTGTTGTTGTTGTTAACTTCACTTAATATATACAAACACAGAAATGCAGTGATTGTCAAGGATGATAAATAATTTTAAGTTATACTGAGAGTCTCTGACTCCCAAGCCAGAATCTGCTGGGAAAATGACTCTCTAAAAACTTAAATTATTAGTATATTCATTACACACATTATATCAATCAATATGAACATCCTTTCCCAGAAGAAAAGAACAAAGAAGGAATAGAACCACCGCTCTGAGTGGATCCAACATGCATAGAAAGGAAATATTGTACAACTCCTTGTGTTTTCATTTATTCTATCAATTACAATGTGTAAGTCTTTGGACTGAAAAGGACAGAACAAAGGTAGTTTAATAGAGTTGATACTCAAGATATGTGGTTATTGTAGTCATTGCATTATTTTAATATTATTATTATTATTATTATTATTATTATTATTATTTAAGGCAATAAGGTTGCATGACTTGCCCAAGGTCACATAACTAGTCAATTATTAAGTGTCTGAGGTCAGATTTGAACTCAGGTCCCCCTGACTCCAGGGCCAATCTTCTATCCATTGTTGCCCCTATTGTTGTCATTCTTAAAGATGACATCATTATGTTGGGGAAGGGTACAGTGTGACTGCTTATGGCTGATCAGTTCAATATGAGCTCTGAAGACTCTGCCCAACATCAGGCACAAATAATCCATATGAACATTTTTTTTGGTGGAGAGGGAAAGGCTTGTGAGGTTAAGTGACTTGCCCAAGGTCACACAGTTAGGTAATTATTAAGTATCTGAGACCATATTTGAACTCAGATCCTCCTGACTCCACTGTGCCACCTAGCTGCCCTGCTATGA
This sequence comes from Macrotis lagotis, assembly GCF_037893015.1. NCBI lineage: Eukaryota > Metazoa > Chordata > Mammalia > Peramelemorphia > Peramelidae > Macrotis > Macrotis lagotis. Next base: position 49,928,330 of record NC_133660.1, on the reverse strand, counting down.
ACATTTGGAGTGGAAATGTCCCTAAATTTGTGCATCTCATATTTCTTTTGAGATATTGAAATTCTTCTTTGCTCATATCTCACAATCAATTACAAAGTTCTTTAGAGAGTTTTTGAAAGTGTCTTTTTATTGCTTTTCTGACCTACTTGCCTTGTATGAGTTCTCTGTAAAATTTGAACAATATGAACAGTTCTTTCTGCAGTAATTTGAATGTTTGACAGGTCAGTTTGAAAAAGGACCTCAATGTCTGGTACCTTATCTTGACAGGAGATCTTCCAAAACTTCCTCAGACAACTCAAATGAAAGCAATTAAGTTTCCTATTTTGACCCTAGTATATTTGTACAGATTTCACAGGCATACAATAATGAAATCAGCACAACAGCTCCATAAACATTCAGGGTTTTTTCCATACTTTTTTCAGAGACTTCCAAACATTGAACAAGTTCTGGGTTGCAAAGCATCAACATCATCATCTATATGTATATCACTGAAAGGTATACTGCCAAGGTTAGTGAAGTTACCTAAAGCATTAAAAATGTCTCCATTTGCTATAACCAATCATTCTACATATTGACGGTATAGTGCTGGCTGGTAGAGAACTTCTATTGTCTTCGTATTTATTTTAGCTCAAAAGAAGCAAAAGCAACAGAGAATTTATCCATATTTTATTTCATCTCAGCCTCAGAGGGTGCATTGAGTATACAATAATATGTGGACAAAAAACCATACTCTACCTCTCTACTTTAGCCTGGGCTTATAGTCTTTTCAAATTACATAAATTGTCATCACAGCAGCAGCTAAACTTGATACAATTTTTGTCCTCATTGAAGTTATCTGATTATGTCATTGCCACTCAAAATAAGTAAGGAGTTAGGAAGAAGGACACTAGCAACTCTTTTTTTCCCTTTGGAAAATGTACTGACTGAATTGCTTTTTTTAAATTTATATCTTTAATTACTCCAAACATTTTTCCCAATAACAAGAAAAGATTTTTCATCACTCATCCTTTGGCAAGCTTTTGAGTTCTATATTTTTCTACCATCCTCTATTCTAACCCCACCCACTCCATGGCAGCAAAAAATCTGCTATTGCCTGTACTTGTATAACTGTGTTTAACATATCTCCATATTAGATTTGTTGTGAAAGATGAATTAGAACTAAGAGGAAAAAAATGAGGAAGAAAGTAAAAACATAAAAGAGGTTTTGAAAAGTGAACATAGTATGTAGTCAGAAGTTATTAGCTTGTTTGTTCCACCCTCCTCCCCAAAACTGGATGAGAATGCCATTTTCCTTAAGAGGTTTCTCAGCACTGCCTTTGATCACTGAACTGTTGAGAATTGCTGCATCCATCATAGTTGGTCACCTTACATGTTTCTGTTAGTGTGTACAATGTTTCCTGGTCCTATTCACTTCACTCAACTTCAGTTTATAATTCTTTGCCACTACATAAAGAGCTGCTATAAATATTTTTTTGTACATGTGGGTCTTTTTCCTTTTTTATTATATCTTTGGAATACAGACGTAGTAGTGGTATTGCTGGATCAAAGGGTATAGAAAAGTTTCATAGCCCTTTAGGTATAGTTCTAAATTGCTCTCCACAATGATTGGATCAGTTCAGAACTCCACCAACAATGCATTAGTGTACCCATTTTCCCCAGCCCTTTCTAACATTGATCATTGTCCTTTTTTGTCATTTTAACCAGTCTGATAGGGGTGAGGTGATGCCTCAGAGTTGTTTAATTTGCATTTTTCTAATTAATAATAATCTGGAGTATTTTGCCAAAAGGCTAAAGATAGTTTTAATTTCTTCCTGTGAAAACTGCCTGTTCATATCCTTTAACCATTTATCAGTTGAAGAATGACTAGTGAAGGTCTGGTCAAGATTGTGGAGGGAAGTCAGGCACTATGCTAAAGTCTCCTGGTTTCCTACAGAACTAATATGAAATGAGCCACTTAACAGAATTCAAATATACAAAATCTAGAGAAGAACATGTAACAACAGGGTTTGTCTCAGGGGAATGTGGATGAGCCAGGGACAGAGATCCAAGAGCCAGTGCAGGGGCAGTGGGGTGAGATCCAGACTAACCTCAGAACAGCCATGGAAGCTTTTGGTTTTGTAATTTGGCAGGAAATCTCAAGCAAGGTTGTAGGGAGGGTTCCAGCACAGTGGACAGGAGAGTTCCAGCATGGCTAGACATCAGTCCAGTCAGCTCTGCTGGCCTGGAAGTCCAGGGCCACAGGCTTGTATTTTCAGCATAGTCCCTATGTTTACAGTTGAGCCCCTACCCCCCCCCCCCCCCACCCCATTCCTGTGAGAGAAAGGGACACTTCACAGAACAAGCACAGTAACAACTCCCCCACCCACCCAGGCTCAGGCATGGTCAGCAGATCTCTCTCAGTACTGAGTAAATATTAAGATTAACTAGGGGCCCAGCCCACATTGTTCAAAGACAATTCAGACAACAAATCAAGGTTACAGACACTTCAGAGAAAGCCTCTAGTACCTGCTGGTGGCCCTCCTACTTGGAGTTAATAAGCCCAGTGAACAAAGCCTCTAGGTTTTCAAAACCAAAGGTCTGTGAATCAGCCCCTACCCCCAACACAAAATCCTAGGGAAATGAATAAAGGCCAACAGAAAGAGGAATCCATTAAAAACTACCTCAAAACAAAGACCCAAACTCAGAGAGAGCTAGAACTTCTGAGGAGAATATGAATTGGTCTCCAGCCCAGAAAGACTCTTAGAAGAGATCAGGAAGGAGTTTAAAAACCAATTGGAAAAACTTGGAAAAGAGACCCAAGAGAAAATTAACATCTAGCAAAAAGAAATAATTCTCTAAAAACCATAATTGGGAAAATGGATAACTCCTTCAAAAGTAGAATTGACCAATTTTAAAAGGAATTGCAAAAGGTAAATGAAGGAAATTGTTCTCTAAAAAAAAAGAATGGAATCTGTGAAGGCTAATGACTTCATGAGACAAAAAGAATCTGTTAAAACCAAAAAATCAAAAAATAGAAGAAAATATGAAAATATGAAATACCTCATCAGCAAAACTACTGACCAACATGACACAACTTAACAATCATTGGGCTTCCTGGACACACTGAGGATTAAAAATAAACTGAATTCAATATTTCATGATCTTTTGAAGGAAAATTGCTCTAATAACATGGAATCAGAGGGCAACATAGTTATTGAAAGAATACATCAATCCCCTCTTGAAAGGGTTCCCAAAATGCAAACACCAAGAATATTGTGATCAATATCAGATAAAAGAAAAAATCCTGAAAGCAGCCAGAAAGAAATAATTTAGATACCAAGGAGTCACAGTAAGGATTATACATGACCTGGTTGCATCAACATTGAGGGATCACTGGACCTGGAATATGATATTCTGAACAGCAATGCAGCCAAGAATTCACTCTCCTGCAAAACTGAGCCTTCTCTTCCAGGGGACAATTAATAAAATAGGAGACTTCCAACTTTTCCTGATGAAAAGACCAGAAATAGAAAATTTGGACTTCACACAGGAGATTCAAGAGAAACATGAAAAGGTAAAAATGGGAAAAGAAAAAAAAATATTGCTATCCAATAAGATGAAACTGGCTATATCCCCACCTGGGAGAAAGATTCTCATAACTCTTGAGTATTTAAAATCTATTAGAGAGAATATACTTAGCCAGAAGTAATGGACAGTCATGACTTGTCTGTTACTCAGGATGATTTAAAAACAATATCTCGGGGCAGCTAGGGGGTACAGTGGATAGAGCAGCGGCCATGGAGTCAGGAGTACCTGAGTTCAAATCCAGCCTCAAACCCTTAATAATTACCTAACTGTGTGGCCTTGGGCAAGCCACTTTACCCCATTGCCTTGCAAAAAAGCAATAAAAACAATATCTCCTTGAAAGTGGATGGGGGGACAGTAAGGAGATGGAAGGATGGAGGAGATTGGATGGGGTAAATCACATTAAACAAAGAGATACAAAGGACCTGTTTCAATAGAGGGAAAGAAGGGAGGAGTGAAAACTGCCTGAATCTTTCTCTCATCAGATTTTGCTCAAAGAAAGATTAATATACACACACTCAGTTAAGAAACTTATTAAGCATTCAAATATTAGAAGGGGAAAGAGGGTGAAGGGGAACTAAGAGAAGGAAGAAGGGGCAAAATGAAAGGGGGAAGATGGGGAGGGGAAGGGATATAAGGGGGCAAACACACTGAAGGAGGTGGTATTTAGAAGTAAAATACTGGGCAATATGGATAAAATTTAAAAAGGGGGTGAAAATGCAAACAGAGGGAAGATAACTTGGAAAACAATAAAGACTTAGTAATTATAACTTTGAATGTAAATGGGATGGAGTCTCCCATAAAACTTAAACAATATTCACAGTTCACCCAATAAGATCAGGGGTGAAACAAGGATGGCTATTATCACCAGTACTATTCAATATTGTATTAGAAATGTTAGCTTCAACAATAAGAGAAGAAAAAAAAATTGAAGGAATAGGAATTGGGAAGGAAGAGACAAAACTCTCACTCTTTGTAGATGACATGATGGTATACTTAAAGAAAACCCAAAAAATCATCTAAAAACTACTAGATATAATTAACTACTTTAGGAAATTTACAGGATATAAAATAAACCCTCATAAATCCTCAAAATTTCTATATATGACTAGCAAGATACAGCAGAAAGAGCTAGAAAGAGAAATCCCATTCAAAATAACCTCAGACAATATAAAATACCTGGGAGTCTATCTGTCAAAGTAGATTCAAAAACTTTTTGAAAACAATTGCAGAGCACTTCTCACACAAATAAAATGAGATTTAAATAACTGGGCAAACATCAACTGCCCATGGATAGGTAGAGTTAAAATGACAATTCTACCAAAACTAAACTACCTGTTTAGGGTCCTACCAATCAAAATTCCAAAAAAAAATTTACTTTAATGAGTTAGAAAAAGCTGTAAGTAAATTCATATGGAGAAATAAAAAGTCAAGAATTTCCAGGAATTCAATGAAAAAAAGTGCAAAAGAAGGTGGCTTAGCCTTACCAGATCTAAAATTATAAAGCATCAGTCATCAAAACTGTTTAGTATTGGCTAAGAAATAGAGTGGTGGATCACTGGAATAGACTAGGTGCAATAGCAGGAAATGATTATAATAATCTGCTGTTTGATAAACTCAAAGAGTCCAACTATTGAGATAAAAACTCTCACTTTGATAAAAATTGTTGGGAAAATTGGAAATCAGTATGGAAGAAACATAGATTAGATCACCACCTCACACCCTATACCAAAATAAGATCAAAATGGATGCAGGATCTATACATAAAAAAAAAAAAAACAATATTACAAGCAAACTAGAAAACCAAGGATTAGCTTACCTGTTAGATCTATGGAAAGGGAAGCAGTTTATGACCAAGGAAGAAATGGAGAACATCATTAAAAACAAATTAGATAATTTTGATTACATTAAATTAAAAAGCTCTTGCACAAACAAAGCCACTGTAGCCAAGATCAAAAGAAATGTAGTAAATTGGGAAACAATATTTACAACTAGTATTTCTGACAAAGGACTCATTTCTAAAATATACAGAGAACTGAGTCAAATTTTCAACAAAAAAGCCATCCCCCAATTGACAAATGGTCAAAGGAATTTACCAAAGCAATTTACAGATGAGGAAATCAAAGTATTGCATAATCATATGAAAAATTGTTTTAAATCATTACTTATTAGAGAAATGCAAATTAAAGCATCTCTGAGGGTACCACCTCATACCTCTCAGACTGGTCAATATGACCAGGAATGACAATGTTGGAAGGGATGTGGGAAATCTGGGATAGTAATACATTTTTGGCGGAGCTGTGAACTCACTCAACTTTCTGGAGAGCAGTTTGGAATTGTACACAAAGGGCAACAAAAATGTGCATACTCTTTGATCCAGCAATACCACTACTGGGTCTATACCCTGAAGAGATGATGAAAAAGGGTAAAAACATCACTTGTACAAAAATATTCATTTTGACTCTGTTTGTGGTGTCAAAGAATTGGAAATTAAGTAAATGTCCTTCCATTGGGAAATGGCTTAACAAATTGTGGTATATGTATGTCATCAAATACTATTGTTCTATTAGAAATCAGGAGAGATGGGAATTCAGGAAAACCTGGAAGCATTTGTATGAACTGATGCTGACCAAGATGAGCAGAACCAGAAAAATATTCTATACACTAACAGCAATGTGGGGTTAATGATCAACCTTGATGGACTTGCGCATTCCATCAGTGCAACAATCAGGGAGAATTTTGGGCTGTCTGCTACGGAGAATACCATCTGTATTCAGAGAAAGAATTGTGGAGTTTAAGCAAAGATCAAAGACTATTACCTTTAACTTAGGTTAAAAACTTATCTTATGTAATTTTGCTATCTCTTATACTATTTTTCTTCTTTAAGGATATGATTTCTTTCTCTTCACATTTGACTTAGATCAATGTATACCATGGAAACAATGTAAAGACTAACAGACTGCCTTCTGTGGGGGTTGGGGGGAAGAGTAGCAAGGTTAGGGGGAAAATTGTAAAATTCAAAATAAATAAAATCTTTCTAAAAAAAGAATGAAGAAAAATAAAACATCAACTGTAACATCAAGAATGAAAAACTAAAAAATAATACAGAATCCTAAAATATGATGCTTACAAGAAACTCATTTGAAGCAGAGAGATACATATAGAGTAAAGGAAAATGGTTGGAACAGAACATATTTTGCTTCAGCCAATGTGAAAGAGGCAGGAGTAGCAATCCTGATCAGAAAATGCAGCTGCTAAAATAATTTTCATTAAAAGACATTAGAAAGGAAACTATATCCTCTTACAAGGTAGCATAGACAAATGAAGCATCTTCAATACTAAATATGTATGCACTGAGTGGTATAGCATTCAAATTCTTAGAGGAGAAGTTGAATGAGCTAGAGGAAGACACAGGCATCAAAACTCTACTGGTGGGAGATCTCAACCTCCCTCTCTGAGATTTAGACAAATCTAACCATAAAATAAACAAGAAGGAAGTTAAGGAGGTTAAATAGAAAGTTAGAAAACTGAGACATGATAGACCTTTGGAGAAGATTGACTATGTATAGAAAGGAGTATGCATTTTTTCTGAAGTACGCAAAAACTAATCATGTACTACAGCATAAAAACCTTATAACCAAATGCAGAAAGGCAGAAATAGTGAATACCTCCATTTTAGATCATAATGCAATAAAAATCACATGCAGTAAAGGGCTATGGAGAGACAAACCTAAAACTAGTTGGAAACTAAATAACCTCATTTAAAAGAATGAGGGAAGCAAACAACAAATTATAGATAGAATTAATGGTTTCATCCTTGATAATGACAATAATGAGACAACATACAAAAATCTTTGAGATGCAACCAAGACAATTATTAGGAGATATATTATATCTTTAACTGCTTACATGAATAAAATAGAGAAAGAGGGAATCAATGAACTAAGCATGCAACTAAAAAAATTAGAGAAATATCAAAAACACCCAATTAAATGCCAAATTAGAAATTCTAAAAAATAAAGGAGAAATTAATAAAATTGAAAGCAAGAAAAGCATTGATCTAATTAATAAAACCAAGAGTTGTTTTTAATGAAAAAACAATAAAGTTGATAAAACTTTGGTTATTTGATTAAAAAAAGAAAACCAAATTACTAGTATCATAAATGAAAAAAAGCTGAATTCACCACCAATGAGAAGGAAATTAATAATACAGAACTATTTTGCCAATGCTATGCCAATAAATTTGATTATCTAAGTGAATGTATAAATATATTCATAAAAATATAAGTTGCCCAGGAAAATTGAAGAGTAAATTAAATACCTAAATAACCCTATCTCAGAAAATGAAATTCAACAAGCCAACATTGAACTTCCTAAGAAAAAATTTCCAGGGCCAGATGGATTCACAAGTGAATTCTATCAAACATTTAAGGAACAATTGGTTCCAATTCTATATAAATTCTTTGGAAAAATAAGTGAAGACAGAACTCTACCTAACTCCTTCTATGACACCATTATGGTACTGATACTAAAACCAGGAAGAGTTAAAACAGAGAAAGAAAATTATAGACCAATTCCCCTAATGAATATGGATGCCAAAATCATAAATAAAATCTTAGCAAAACAATTACAGCAAGTTATCACTAGGATAATACACTATGACCAAGTAGGATTTGTCCCAGGAATACAGGGTTGGTTCAATATTAGGAAAACTGGCAGTATAATTTACTATATCAATAACAAACCTAACAGAAATCATATGATTATCTCAATAGATGGTGAAAATACCTTTGTGAAAATACAATACCCATTCCTACTAAAAGCACTAGGGAGCATAGAAATAAATGAATTGTTCCTTAGAATGATTAGCAGTATTTATCTGAAACCATCAACAAGAATTATATGCAATGAGATAAGCCAGAGGCATTCCCAACAAGATCTGGGATGAAACAAAGATGCCTGTTATCACCCCAGCTATCCAATATTGTGTTAGCTTCAACAATAAGCAAAGAAAAAGAAATTGAAATATTTAGAATTAGGAATGAAGAAACAAAACTCTCACTCTTTGTAGATGGCAAGATGGTATACCTAGAGGATACTAAAAAATCATCTAAAAAAACTACTAGAAACAATTAGCAACTTTAGCAAAATAAACCCTCATAAATCTCAGCATTTCTATATATTAATTAGCAAGATACAGCACCAAGAGCTAGAATGAGAAACTCCATTTAAAGTAACTCCAGACAATATAAAATATTTATGAATCTGCTTGCCAAGGCAGACTCAGAAACTCTATGAAAGCAATTATAAAATACTCTTCCCAGTGATATCAGATTTAAATAACTAGGCAAATATCAACTGGTCATGAATAGGCTAAGCTAAAATAATAAAATAACAATTCTACCTATATCAATCTACTTTATTTAGTGTCTTACCAGTCAAACTTCCAAAAAAATTACTTTAATGATCTAGAAGAAATTGTAACTAAATTCATATGGAGAAACAAATAGTCAAGAATATCCAGGGATTTAATGAAAAAATAGTGCAGAAGAAGGTGGCTTAGCATTAACATATCTAAAATTATACTATAAAACAAATCAAACTCTCTGGCTAAGAAATAGAGTGGTTGATCTGTGGAACAGATTAGGTGCAAAAGAGACAGCAGGAAACAATTATAGTAATCTGCTGTTTGATAAACCCAGAGTCCAGCTTCTGGGATAAGAACTCTCTCTTCAATAAAAACTGTTGGGAAAATTGGAAGTTAGTATGGAAGAAACTTGGATTGCACCAACATCTCACACCCTTCACCAAGATGAGATCCAAATGGATACAGGATTTAGACATAAAATACAATATTATAAGCAAACTAGAGATCAAGGAATAGTTTACCTGTCAGATCTATGGAAAGGCAAGCAGTTTATGACCAGATGGAAACAGATGGAAAACATCATTAAAAACAAATTAGATAATTTTGATTACATTAAATTAAAAAGCTTTTGCACAAACAAAGCCACTGTAACCAAGATCTAAAGAAAAGTAGTAAATTGGGAAACAATTTTTACTAGTATTTCTGAGAAAGGACTCATTTCTAAAATATATAGAGAACTGAGGCAAATTTATAAAAAATGAAGCCATTCTCCAATTGACAAATGTTCAAAGTATTTGCAAAGGCAATTTACAGATGAGGAAATCAAAGTTATCCAGAGTCATATGAAAAAGTGCTCTAATTCACTACTGATTAGAGAAATGTAAATTAAAGAAGTTCTAAGGTACCATCTCACACCTATCAGATTGGCCAATATGATCAGAAAGGAGAATGCTCAATGATGGAAGGGATGTGGGAAATCTGAGACAATAAAACATTGTTGGTGGAGTTGTGAACTCATCCGAATTTTTTGGAGAGCAATTTGGAATTAGGCTGAAAGGGCAACCAAAATGTGCATACCCTTTGATCCAGCAATACCACTAGTGGGTCTTATACCCTGAAGAGATCAAACAAAAGGGTAAAACCATCACTTGTACAAAAGTATTCATAGCAGCCCTATTTGCAATAGCAAAGAATTGGAAATCAAGTGATAGAAATCAAGTCCATCAATTGGGGAATGACTGAACAAATTGTGGTATATGTATGTTATGGAACACTATTGTTCTAGTAGAAACCAAGAGGGGTGGAATTTCAGAGAATCCTGGAAAGACCTGCATGAACTGATGCTGAGGGAGATAAGTAGAACCAGAAGAACATTGTACACGCTAATGGCAACATGGGGGTGATGATCAATCTTATTGGACTTCCTCATCCCATTCAACACAATAATCAGGGACAATTTTAGGGCACCTGCGATGGAGAAGACCATCTGTACCAGAGAAAGAACTGTGGAGTTTAAACAAAGACAAAATATTATCTTCAAATTTTTAATGAGTGTCTTATGTACCACACAATTTTGCTATCTCTAATATTTTATTTTCTTCTCAAGGATATGATTTCTGTCCCAACACATTTAATTTCTATCAATGTATAGCATGGAAATAATGTAAAGATTATCAGATTGCATTCTGTGGGGGATGGGGGAGGTAAGGGAGGATGGAGGAAAGATTGTAAAATTCAAAACTTACAGAAAATGATGGGTAGAAACTACTATTGTGCATAATTGGAAAACAAATGAAATATTAATTAAAAATAAAATGTAAAAAAAGAATGACTTGTAATCTTGTAAATTTGAATCAGTTCTCTATATATGTAAGAAATGAATCTTTTATCAGAAACAATTGCATTAAAATCATTTCCCACCTTTCAGTATTCCTTCTAATCTTGGTTTTATTTGTCTAAAACCTTTTTTTTATTTAATGTGGTCAAAATGATCCATTTTGCAATTTATTATGTTCACTAGCTCTTCTTTGATCATAAACATTTCCCCATTCCATATATCTGATAAGAGCTTGTTCTTTTAAATTGGCTCATGGTGTCACTCTTTATTTCTAAATTCCACGATTATTTCTATCTTACTTTGGTAAATGGTGTGAGGTGTTCATCTATACCTATTCTTGATTTACTATTTTCCTAGATTTCCCAGTACATTTTTTGTCAAATAGTGAATTCTTATCCCAGAAATTCAAGTTTTGGGGTTTATCAAATAGATTATCATAGTCATTTACTACTGTTTCTTTTATACCTAATCTATTCCACTGATCCACTTCTCTATTTCTTAGCTTCTTTATAATATAGCTTTTAGATCTGATAGAGTTAGTCCATCTTCCATTGCATTTTCTTTTCCTTAATTCCCTTGATATTCTTGATTTTTTTCCCCTTTAGATGAATTTTGTTATCTTTCTAGCTCTGTAAATTAATTTTTTTGGTAGTTTGATTTATATGGCACTGAATAAGTTATTTAATTTGGGTAGAATTGTCATTTTTATTATATTAGCTCAGTCTAACATAAACAATTTAAATATTTACAAATGTTTAAATCTGACTTTATTCATATGAAAAGTGTTTGGGTTTGACTTGGGAGGTAGATATCATTTAATTTCCTCCTCATTGGTGATTATTTTACCCTTTTCATTTTTGATACCTGCAATTTTGTAATCTTCCTTTTCTTTTATCAGATTAAGTAAAGGTTTATCTATTTTATTATTTTTTTCATAAAACCAACTCAGTTTTATTTATTAGGTCAACACTTTTCTTGCTTTCCATTTTATTATCTTGTTCTCCCTTGATTTTCAGAATTTCCAGTTTGATATTTAATTGGGGATCTTTAATCCATTCTTTTTGTAGATTTTTTACTTGCATGTCCAATTCATTGATCTCCTCTTTCTCTATTTTACTCATATAAACATTCAGAGATATAAAATTTACCCTAAAAACTGCCTTGTATGCATCCCACCCATAAATTTTTCCCCTCTCTCTCTCTCTCCCTCCCTTTCTCTCTCTCTCTCTCTCTCTCTCTCTCTCTCCTTAGTTTTTGCAAGGCAATGGGGTTAAGTGGCTTGCCCAAGGCCACACAGCTAGGTAATTACTAAGTGTCTGAGGCAGGATTTGAACTCAGGTACTCCTGACTCCAGGGCTGATGCTATATCTACTGTGCCACCTAGCTACCCATGATGTCTCAATGTTATCATTTTCTTGGATGTAATTATTATTTCTTTGACATGTTGCTTAATTCACTTTAATTCATTTTCATTCTTTAAAATTAAGCTATTTAGTTTCCAATTAAATTTTGCCTTATATTTCTATGAACCTTTATTATATGCAATTTTTATTGCATCATGATCTGAAAAGTACTCATTTATCATTTCTTCCTTTTTGCATTTGATTATGTTTTTTACGTCCTAGTACATAGTTAATTTCGGTATAGGTGTCATGTTCTGCAGAGAAAAAGATATTATTTTCTATCCCCCCCCTTTAAGTTTTCTCCAGAGGTCTATCATATCTAAATTTTCCAAGATTTTATTCACTTTTTTAACTTCCTTCCTGTTTATTTTGTGGTTTGATTTATCGAGTTTTAAGAGAGGGAGGTTATGGTTCCCATTATTAAATTTTTGCTGTCTATTTCTTGTTATTCATTCAGCTTTCCTGTAGTAATTTGGATGCTATACTACTAGGTGCATACATGTTTAATAATGCTATAACTTCATTGTCTTTGATGCCTTTTGTACTTTCCTTCCTTATCCCTTTTATTGAGATACATTTTTGCTTTTGCTTTATATGAGATCAGGATAGCTACCCTGGTCTTTTTTGGTTCAGCTGAAACCTAATGTATTTTGCTCCAGCCTTTTAGCCTGACCCTATCTGTATCTCTCTGTTTCAAATGTGTTTCTTGTAAACAACATATTTTAGGATTCTGATTTTTAATCCTTTCAGCTTTCCACTTCCATTTTATGGGAGAATTCATCCCATTCACATTTACAGTTAAGATTACTAATTCTTTATTTCCCTCCATGCTATCTTTCCCAATTTATATTTTTCTCTTTCTGTTCCTCTTATTTCTCCTCACCAAAGTTTTATGCCCTTTCCTCTTTAACTTTTCTTTTAAATTTTAACTTTCAGTTTATTTTCCCCTTATACCTTCACCTTCAGTTTTTATCAGACATTTTTTCCCTTTTCTTTCCCTTCCCCTCCCCACTTCCCTATAGAATACGATAAATTTTTAAACCCAAGTGAGAATAATATCGTATTCCCTCTTTGGGTCAAATCTATTGAATAGTCTGCCCTTTTTGGTTCCCCAACCATAGTACTTAAACCTTTTTGAACAACCCTTCCAAGTAGATTCTCACTTTGCCCCTAAAGTCACTTCTGATTTAGAGTAAACCCTCCCAGCTTTTCATCTGGGCTTTGTCCCAAACATAATGCTGGTCTTCCTCACTGGAAAGACAAGAACCAACCATACTTATATCCTCTAAATCCAATCTCTTTAATGATATTGAACCCTTTATCTATCCTAAGAGAAATACAATTCTCCAGTGTTTTAAGTGTTATATCTCTTTTCTGAGTTGCAATCCTTTTCCAGTAGTCTATTTTATTTTTTGAAGAGTTACATTCTTTTTTCCAGTTGGTTATTTTTACTTTTAAAGGAGTTGATTTCTTGGTCAATTTTTCATAATTTTCCTGCATGACTCTCATTTCTTTTTTCCATCTTTCACCTTCCTCTATTTTTTGGTTTTTCAATTCTCTTTTAAGCTCTTCTATGAGTTTTTGATTTGAGTCCAGTTCATAGACTGTTTTGAGACTTCTCCTGTAGGTAAGTTTTCACTATTTTCTTCTATTGAGGTGAATTGTTATTATCTTTATCTGCTTAAAAATCTCTTATATTTTTCGCTCATCTTGATTGTCTGAGTTCCAGTCCTGGAATGTAGGGAGTATAGAACCAAGCTTTTATGCTTGGTTTTGGTCTGATCCTTGGCTTAGAGTTGGCCAAGATGTTGCCTATGCAGTCCAAGTATTGTCTTTGCAGACATTTGCTTCCTCTTTTGTTTCTAGGTTCTGCCTGTGCTGTGGTCTGTTCCAAAATCCTGTACTCTGTTTTGCCCCAGTGTTCTCAAGTTTCAGACTTCGGTGTTGGAACCCTCTAAGATATCTTGCTATATAGCTGCCAGAACCTATACCATTTTAAAACTGTTAGGACCTGGACTATACTGTGTCTAAAAGCTTCCCACTGACTTTACAACTCTCCTGTCTGACTGACCTTATTTCCCTTTTCCCCTAAAGAGGCAAGCCCTCACAAGATCCTCCACAATGTCTACCATTGAAAATTTTTTTGAATCTTGACTTTTTTTGGTGGGATCTTTAACTTTAATTTCTTTGCTGAGTCTTCATTTAGCTTTGTGCAGGGTGACTAGCTACTGTTTAAGACTCTGCTCCAGAAGTCTACTCATGATTTCTTATAGAAAAATAGTACCTCATAACATCATATACCATAGTTTGTTCAGCTATTCTCCAGTTGATGGGTATTATAAGAAGTATTTCACAAAATTTCACAAATACATCTACTAAGTAATCCCCAGCTTTAAATGTCTTTCTCCTTACATATCCTTTTTAATTACATGTATTTTTTGCTTTTGCTTTGCCTGAGATCAGGATAGCTATCTCTGCATTTTTTACCTCAATTGAAGTGTAAGATATTCTGCTCCACCTTTTACCTTTCCCTGCATGTATCTCTCTGCTTCAAATATGTTTCTTGAAAGGAACATATTTTAGGATTCCAGTTTAGGATTCCAGCCATTCTTCTCTCCACTACTGTTTTACAAGAGAGTTCATCCCATTCATATTCACAGTTAAGATTACTATTGATGTATTTGTCTCCATCCTATGCATCCCCCATATGTACTTGTCTCTTTTCTTTTTCCTTATCCCTCCTGTTTTGCTTCTAACTGTTGTATCTCTCATTCTGCCCTCCCTTCTATCAGCCCTCTTCCCTTTTCTTCTCCCTTTCATTTTACATTTTATAACTTTAACTTTACCTTTACATTTAGCTTTCCCTTCCCTTTTATCAGCCTCACTTTCCCCTTTCCTTATCCTGATAAATTTCTAAACCCATTTGTTTTTTTCTAAATCCATAAATATGTCCTTCTTTGAGTCAAACAGTTGAGATTAAGATTTACTTAGTGCACACTCCTTCCCTTCTTTCCCTTTATTATAATAAGTGTTTTGTCCTCATCACATAGTGTTATCTATCCTCTAATGTCTTCTTCTCTCAATATATTCCTATTTGTCATGATCTAATTCTTTTATAGATGACTCATGTCCACTTACTCTATCAAAGTACACACCTTTCAACTGTCCTGATAGAAGTACAATTCTCTAGAGTCATAAACATGCTTACACCATAATCAGTTTGAACCCACATCCTCTTTTCCAGAAGATTATTATCACATTATAAATGCAGTCCTCAAAAGCTGAGAGTTTGGTCACACCACAGTCAATTTATAACCACAACCCCTTTTCAATCATCCTCCTTTCCACTGTCCCAAAAGGAAAACAAACCTCAAGAGCTAAAAGTCTGATCACATCACAGTCAATTTATACCTAAATCCCCTTTCTAGGTATTTTTTCTTTCACCTGTTATAAGAAAAATACAATTCTCAGTTATAAGTATTGTCTTCCTGGGTAGGGTTTATATACAGTATAGTCTTATTAACTAATATCCTCTCTTTCATTTACCCTTTTATGCACCTCTTGAGCCTTGTATTTGAAGATCAAAGTTTCTATTCACTGTTGGTCCTTTTGTCATTTAAGTTTGAAAGTCCTATATTTTGTTGAAAGTCTATCTTTTCCCCTGAAAGAAGATGCTAAATTTTGCAGGGTAGTTGATTCTTAATTGAAATCCAAACTCCTTTAATATTCCAGGTCCATTGGGGTGGCTAGGTGGCATAGTTGATAGAGCACCAGCCCTGGAGTCAGGAGTACCTGAGTTCAAATTCGGGCTCAGACACTTAATAATTACCTATCTGTGTGGCCTTGGGCAAGCCACTTAACCTCATTTGCCTTGCAAAAATCTAAAAAAAATATTCCAGGCCCACTGATATTTTAATGTTGAAGTTGGTAAGTTCTTCATAATCTTGACTGTGGTTCTCTGGTATTTAAATTTCTTTTTGATTGCTTACAGTACTTTCTCCTTAAGCTGAGAATTCTGAAATTTGTCTGTAATAATCTTTGGAGTTTTAGCCTGGGGTCTCTTTCTGGTGAGTTCTGTCATTTTAGATCTGTTTAAAGACTTCATTCAAAGTTGTTTCAGGAAAAGCTTCAGGAACTTCCTAGCTTCATGCCACCATCTTGTCTCTGCCCTGGAAGTTCCAGCTTATTCTTTAAAATTAGGTTATTGACTTTTCAATGGCTTTTTAGCCTATCTTTCCATGGTCCTTTATTGCATGAAATTTTTATTGATGATGATCTGAAAAGGGATGCATTTAATGTTTTTGCCTTTCTGCATTTGATTGTGAAGTTTTTATGCCCTACAACATGGTAAATTTTTATGTGGTTGCCATGTACCATAGAAAAGAAAGTATATTGCTTTCTATGCCCATTCAATTTTACCCAAAGGTCTATCATTTCTAACTCTTCTAAAGATATATTTACCTCCTTAACTTCCTCCTTTTTATATTATGGTCTAGTTAACTAATTCTGAGAGAGAGAGGCTGAGGTCTTCCACTAATATATATTTGCTCTCAATGTCTTCCTATAACAAGCTTTTTAGGAAGATATAGTTTTCTTCCTTGTCACTTTTAATTTGATCTATTTTTCCTTTTGATTTCTCTGAAATTAAGCCTGCTACCCGTGGTTTTTTTTTAATTCATTTGAAGCATAATATATTCTGCTCCAGCTTTTACCATTACTCTATGTGTATCTTTCTGCATCAAATGTATTTCTTATAATCAATGTATTGTAGGATTCTAGTTATTAGTTCACTCTGCTTTTATCATCTGTTTTATGGGAGAGTTCATTCCATTCACATTCACAGTTTTGATACTAATTCTGTATTTACCTCCATTCTTTTTTTCTTTCTTTTTGAACATTTCTCTCTCCTTTCCTTCCACACCAGTGATTTGCTTTCAACTGCAACTTCCTTCAATTTGCTCTCTCTTTTATCAACCCACCTCTCTTTTCTTTTCCCTCTCTCCTTTTATTTTTCTTACTTTTACTGTTACTCCCCCATTTTGTCACCCCTTTCTATCCTTTTCCTTCACCTTCCCCCTTGCACCCCACCCCTGCTAACCCATAGGGTAGTATATATTTCTAAACCCAGTTGGAAATGTTTATTATCCCCTCTTTGAGACAATCTGTAGAGAGTAAGATTTTTTTCAGTTCTTGCACCCTCCCTTCTTTCCTTCTACTATAATAGGTCCTTTGTGCATCTTAATGGGATTATATTTATCCTCTAATATTTATTTTAATTTTCCCATGTCCTAATTGTTCCATAGCTGTCTTATTCCCACTACTTCCATTAAAGTATATTATTTTCAACTGTCCCAACAGAAGTACAATTCTTAAGAACCATAAACATACTTAGGTCAAAATAAATTCATACTCCCGTCCTCCTTTCAGGAATAATCCCTGCAACTGTGCCATTAAAAATACCATCTTTAAGTGGTAGTATCAAAAAGTTTGATCACATAACAGTCAATTTATGCTCAAATCCACTAAGTATTCTCTATTCCACTATTCTAAGAGAAATACACATTCTCAAGTTAGTAGTATTGTCTTCCTATGTATGGATATAGACAATTTAGACTTTTTAACTAATATCCTCTATCCTTTTATGACTTCCCTGAGTCTTGTATTCGAAGATCAAATTTTCTGTTCAGACATGATATTTTTTATCAGTTAAGTTTGAAAGTCCCATATTTGAAAGTCCATCTTTCCCCCCTTAAATAATATGCTGAATTTTTCAGGGTATTTGATTCTGTTTGCAATCCAAGGTCCTTTACCTTTTAGATTATCTTATTTTAAGCCTTCCAATCCTTTAATGTTAAAGTTAATAAATCCTCATAATCCTGACTGTAGCTCCCTGTCATGCTTCTTTTCAGCTGCTTTTAGTATTTTCTCCTTTAACTGAGTATCAAGAAATTTGGTTACAATATGACTTGGAATTTTATTTTGGGATGCCTTTCTGGGCATGATTGATGAATTTTTTCAAGGACTATTTCATCTCCTTTTTCTAGGATATGGGTGGTTTTCCATGATAATTTCCTGCAATATATTGTCCATGCTCTTTTTCTGATCATGGCTTTCAGGTAGACTAATAATTCCCAATTGTCTCTCTTGGAGTTATTTTCCAGGTCAGTCATTTTTCATAAGAGGTACTTTTTACATTTTCTTTTATTTTTTCAGCCTTTCAGGTATCTCATGGAGTCATTCATTTCTATCTGTCCAATTTTAATTTGGGGGTTTTATTTTATTCAGTTAACTTTTGGGGTTCCTTTTTCTAGGTGGTAATCTTTACTTTTAGAAGAGCTGTTTTCCTGAATTTCAGTAGATCAATTCTGTTTTTCAACTGATCGATTTAATTTTAAAATAGTTTTTCAGTTAATTTTTCAAAATTCCCCTACATATGACTCTTACTTCTATTCTCCATTTTCCCCTCTCTTTGATTTTTAAAATCCTTTTTTAATTCTTCCAAAAGGTCTTTATGGATTTGAGAACAATTCATAAACTTCTTTGAGGCTTCTCATGCAGGCACTTTTCTCTTCTTAGATGATGGTTTATCATCTCTATCAGAATAGTACCTTTCAACAATCAGCACTTTTTTGGTTTTTGCTCATTTTCATAGTTGAACTCTGATCCTATGGTATAGAGGGCATAGTCGTAAGTTATGTTTTTTGGGGTTTTTTGTTTGTTTACTTGTTTGCTGGGGGCCCAAGATCTGGTTCCTAACTTTCCACTCTGGTGTTTCCAAAGATTTGTAATTTACTCCATGCACTAAAGAAGCCCAATACAGGCCTCAAAACCTTACATTCTTAGTTGAAGTTGTTACCTTCACTACTGGCCTGCTGTGCCAGGATCTGACCTATACTGTGGCTAAAAGCCTCTTGCTGACTTTTCAGTTCTTCTGCCTACACTGGCCTATACTTCCCTTTTACCCTCTTTGAATCAATTCTTATGAGAGTAAGACTCACAGACTCTCCCTCCCCTCCCCACTTTTCCCCTCCAATGTAAAAGCTTTTTCTTGCCTCTTTTATGCAAGATAATTTACCCCATTCTACCTCATCCTTTCCCTTTTTCCAATACATTCCTTTCTCTCCCCTTAATTTTATTTTTTAAAATACCATCCCTTCATATTCAACTTACATTAGTACATTCAGTCTGTGAACTACCCTAATAATGGAAAAGTTCTTACGAGCTACCAGTATCACTTACCCATGTAGGAATATAAATAGTTCAACATCATTAAGGCTTTTCCTTTTTACTTTTTTATTTATCTCTTGAGTCTGGTATTTGAAGAACAAATTTTCTTTTCAGCTCTAGTCTTTCCAGCAGTAAAGTTTGAAAATTCCTTATTTCATTAAATGCCCATCTTTTTCTCAGAAAAAGTATGCTCAGGGGTGGCTAGGTGGCACAGTGGATAGAGTACTGGCCCTGGAGTCAGGAGTACCTGGGTTCAAATCCAGCCTCAGACACTTAATAATTACCTAATTACCTAGATGTGTGGCCTTGGGCAAGCCACTTAACCCCATGTGCCTTGCGAAAATCTAAAAAAAAAAGTATGCTCAGTTTTGCTGGGTGTTTGACTCTTGGCTGTAATCTAAGATCTTTTGCCTTCCAGAATATCATATTGCAAGTCTTATGATTTTTTTAAGCATTGAAGCTGCTCAATCTTTCAATATCCTGTCTATAACTCAAACAAAGAATTATTTCTTTCTGACTGCATACACTATTTTCTCTTTGATCAGGAAGTTCTGGAATTTAGCTATCATATTCCTAGGAGTTTTCATTTTGACATCACTTTCAAGTGGTGATCAATGGACTCTTTTAATTTCTATTTTATCCTATGGTTCCAAAGTATCAAAGCAATTTTCCTTGATGATTTCTTGGAAAGATAATGTCTAAGTTCCTCTTTGATCATGGTTTTCAGACAGTTGAATAATTTTTAAATTATCTCTCCTGGATCTACTTTCAAGGTCAGTTATGAGGCATTGCATTGACATATTTCACATTGTCTTCTTTTTCTTTTTTCTTTTGTTTTATTGTTTATTTCTCGAGGTCATAAGCTTCCATTTGCTCAGTTCTAATTTTTAAGTAATTATTTTTTCAGTATAATTCTATTTTTTAAGGAATTTTAAGGAATTTTGAATTTTTGGGGTTTTTTATTTGATCATTTCTGCTTTTACAAGCATTCTTCTCTTCACTGACATTTTTATCTCCATTACTTTTAGGTCTAGTTTGGTTTTTAAGTTATTATTTTCTTCATTTTTGTATCTCTTTGATCCAGCTATTAGCTCATTTTTCATAATTTTCATACATAATTTTTATTTCTCTTCACATTTTCCCCTCTGCCTCTTACTGCTTTTCAAAATGTTTTATGAGGTCTTCCATGGCTTAATATCAATTTATATTTTTCCTGGAGGTTTGGATGTAGGAGCTTTGACTTTTTTAATCTTCTGACTGTGCATCTTTATCTTCTTTGTCACCTTACTAACTTTCTATGGTCATATTTTTTTTAATGTTGCTTGCTCATTTTCCTAATCTATGACTTGATTTTAACTCTTTCTTAAGGAAGGTTCTACTTCAAGCTTCTGAGGTTTTATGCAGCTGTTTTCAGAGGAGACCTGCAAGTTTACAGTTCTTCCAAGGTGGTATGATCTAAGGAAAGTTGTTTTACTCTCCTGGCCTGTGTTCTGATTTGTGAGTGACTATAGGCCCTCTTTTCTGCTCTGGAACTGTGCCCCACTGCCAGTCAGGTGAGGCAGCCCTTTCCTGCTGACGCTCTAAGATGACTTTGGATTTTGTAGGCTGAGAGATCTGGAAACTGCTACTGCTGCCCCTAATTCAGGCACCTTTCTACCTTTTCCTATATTATTACAGGCCAAGACTGAGTGGCATGCTCCTCTCTCATCCTGGTACACAAGACCTTTCCTGACAACCTTCCCAGTTGTCTTGGGCTGGAAATTTGTTTCAATCCATCTTTTGGTGGGTTCTATCACTCTAGAATTTATTTAGAATAATTATTTAGAGATATTTGGAACATGATTTGGTATTTGGGGGAGAACTTGGGCAAGTCCCTGTCTTTACTCGATTATCTTAGCTCTGTCCCTAGAATGAATTTAACATTAACTTCTATATACAGTCCTTGACAAGTTTTTGTCAGGTTATGTGGACCAGAAGATATGAAAGGTTAGAATCCTTGATCTGGATTCAACAAAGAACCAATATGATTTCATCAAGAACATATCATGACAAACTAACCTTATTTCCTTTTCTTATCAAGTTATCAGAGCAATGCTGAAGATGTAGTTTTACTTAAATTTTTGGCAAACACTTGATAAAGTCTCTCATGCCATTGATTTGATTTGACCACATGGTATTTGCAAAATTATTCTGTGGTGATCATCAGTTAATTCCCTCCTCCACACTAAAATCTTCATAAAATCAACATTATCCTATTGATAAAAGATCAGGATCCCCATGCCAAGACTATCCCTCTCTTTTTCTATTAAGAGTCAGTCTGTTTTCCAGAGTTAAGACATAGGACACATGCTGTACCTTGATCTTGAAACATAATCACAGTCCATTGTGTTTACCTTCTGAAGGACCTTTGCTGCAACAAAACCCCAGTATTGTTTTGCTCCAGCACCAGCTGGACCCTGATCCCAAATAAGCACAGGCAGGACCCATGTTCTAGTTATGAAATCCACTATGAATCAAACTAGAACTTCAGTTGACATAGCCATTGTCTTATGTATGAAGATTTGGCTCATTAAAGAAGGCCCTAATATGTGTTTAGTTCCCCTTCTCCGTCAAAATAAAGTTTTTTTATTATGACCACTGTTAGTCCTTTGGTTTTGTTTTGTTTTGTTTTATTTTATTTTATTTTATTTCTTAGAGTTAACTGGGGCTATAATAACCTGTATGAATTCTTTGGCATTTTCATGGTTAACAGTGAGTGACTCTCTGGTCATCTATTTCAAAAGGATAATGGCTACCAGTTATAGACTGGCACAATCTCAAGTGATTTCAAATTGAAGGTATCCCCTATCTCTTTTCATCATGTCACAGAAAAATAGATGCCAAGACTCAAGGGGATGGGATTTGGATATAGAGCACTTGAGTATGAGTTCCGATTCTACTGTGATCTTAATTGACAAAGTTGGCCTTTTCTCAATCTTTATTTTTCTTGTCCTCTCTTCAGTCTTTGACATGAGTAATCCTTCTCTTCTCCCTGACACTTCCTTCTGTCTAATTTTCAGAACAGTACATTATCTCAGTTCTCATCCTATTTATCTAGATAGCTTCTCCTTGGTCTCCCTTTCTCAATTTTTGTCCAGGTGTTTTGATTCACGGGCTCTCTCTTAGACCTTTCTCTTTCTCTCTCTCTCTCTCTCTCTCTCTCTCTCTCTCTCTCTCTCTCTCCATACATACATATATATGTATATATATATATATATATGTTATATAAATTTAGTTATTTTACCAGCTCCCACAGATTCAATTATCATTTCTAAGTTGATAGAATCATCTTAACCTTTCCGCTGACCTTCAGTCCCTGATCTCTAAATGCTTATTGAACACCAAAATCCTGCAGTCCTCTTCAAGTCAATCTATACAAAAATTAACTCAACTTTTCCCCAACACCTTTCCAGGTTGCCAGTTATTGTTGAGGGAACCATCAACCCCCAGGCCTCCAGGCCTCCAGTATTATTCTAGATTCTTCATTCTCTCCACACCACTCCCTCAGATACAAGCTATTGTTGGCCAGTTTGCAGCATCCCTTCTCTCTGCTGTCACTGCTGCCACCCTTGTTAATGCATGCCTAGACCTTCCCCAATCTCTCCCCAATAAGGAGTCTACACCAGAGGTGGGCACCTCTGACCCCCAAACAGTGGCAGTCTGGTGTTGCGAAGGCAACCACAAGTGGCACTCAAATTTCAATAAATGTAGGAGCTTGTTAGGGTGAATTAATTAAAAATTTGACTAAATATAGCCCAGGAATGATGCTGTCAATATCCAAATGGCTCCAGGCAGAAAGAAGGTTCTACTTGTCCCTAACTTGGAATTTCAACCCTTTCACTGCTGCAGCCCTCTTGTGTCCCCTGCTCTTATCCCCTCTAGGTTTGAATAGAAAATGATTTGGGGGAAATTTAAAGCTTTTTTATAATATACTCCCTCACTCATATACCTTTCCAATCTTCTACATACCTATAATCCCCAAAATACTTCTTTTTGTTTTAAGGTTTTTGCAAGGCAAATGGGGTTAAGTGGCTTGCCCAAGGCCACACAGTTAGGTAATCATTAAGTGTCTGAGGTCGGATTTGAACTCAGGTACTCCTTACTCCAGGACTGGTGCTCTATCCACTGCACCACCTAGCTGCCCCTCCCAAAATACTTCTGAGTTATTTCAGGGTTAATATTCCTAGTGAAGTCCTTTCAGGGTTGAAAAATATTAAAGAAAGAACAAACTATTATTCTTAAACTATTTCTAGAAGAAAGCTCCTTGTATTCTAAACAGGTGGCTCATTATCCTAACTTTTGATAAGACTACTTTTACTGACTACTAGAAGGATAGTAGACTTTTTTCCATGAGAAAAACCTTGCATTCTAAAGTGGCTCATATGATTCCTCTTGTTTGAATATAAGTAGACTGTTCCTAGCCCTTGCATTCCAAGACAAGTTACATTACCTCAGTAAGATAGTTATAATCCTGAAGGTTATTCTCACCATCTGGATGGTGAGGTAATATTTTATGAAAACAATTCATTCTTTTCTTTGTTGCTGGGGTAGATTTTCACAAGTAGAATGTAACTCTGAAGACTAACCAATGAGTCAACAGAGAGGGTCCATAGGGAAGAGGAGGGGATCCTGTTGGGCCATATAATCTTGCTTGACTGTTAATTCAGGGCAGCTCCTTGAACCTCACTACCTTTGTGAAACTTTGAGTGTGCCCTTTTCTTGAGAAAAGCCAAAATAAACTTTTCTGGTTTGCTCAGTGGAGTCTCTATATTTTTTAAAGTGGATTTTTAGCCCATAAACTTCTTAAAACAGTGATCCCGATGTCCTTGCTATTCTCTGAAGAAGACATTGAGGGCTCTTCAATGAGCAGCAACTCCTGCAGGGAATCTGTCTAGCCCCTTGCCTGCCTTCAAATTTGACAAAAATCTATGGGCTCTAAAGCATGCGCTGGGAGATACTCAGCAGCTGGCTCTCTTTCACTTGGGAGAAATGTCCACATGATTGAACCAGTAACACTTTCTCCATAATTTTTTTTAGTCTGGAATTTAGTCAAATAATAAATCTTTCTGATTTATTGCATTTGCAAATTCTGAAGTACAAATGCTGACCCTGACAACTTATCTGACACTCAAGAGCTCATCCAAGCTGGACCAGCTTGTCACTGACTGCATTCTGCTTTTTAAGTTTTATTTGATTCTAATCTTTTTCATAAGTCTACATTTCAGTCAAACAAGACAACTATTGTTTCTCAAGCTTTTCCTGCTCTCCATTACTTCCATAGGTTTGATCATGATACCCTAGTCCCATGCACAAAACACATTCCCAATAATAGAAATTCATCTTTCTTCAAGATTCAGATCTTTAAAAGACTTCTTTGGGGCAGCTAGGTGGGGGGCGGCTAGGTGGTGCAGTGGATAGAGCACTGGCCTTGGAGTCAGGAGTACCACAGGTTCAAATCCAACCTCAGACACTTAGTAATTACCTAGCTATGTGACCTTGGGCAAGCCACTTAACTCCATTGCCTTGAAAAATCTAAAAAAAAAAAAAAGACTTCTTTGATTTCTTCCCTTGGTCTTCAGTTAAAAATGAATTCTCCTTATATTTCTTATAATATGTTATACAGTAGTCACCTATACTCCAATCATATTTACCATACTTTTTTGTGCATTTATCCTATTTCTTTTATTAGATAGTAAGTTGCTTGACAATAGAGCTCTGTAATTTTTCATCTTTATGTCTTGAGATACTCAGGACAGTATATCCCAATGTTAGGCACTCAATAAACATCAGTCAAAGAAAGCAATTATTACATTCCACTTTGTGCCAGGTGCTGTGCTGAAAGGCAAACACATTTGTTGAATAATCTAATATTGAGAAATGCTAGAGAAGTTTGAGTAAAATGTTGGAATCTAGTCAGTCTCGAAGCAGATTTGCTAAAATTAGGAACAATTTGAGGAATAACTTGAGAAATGAAAGAAAACAAATAAATATGAAAGGATGTGAACATCAAAGAACTGTTGAAATTTAGAATTGTGTTGAATTTTATATATTACAAAAATGTAGAGGTTATTTCTAGGAAGTCAAATGCAAAAGAATGTTATTAGGATTTAGTTTAGTCATTGAGAATTTGGGCAAAACTCATTTCAATTAGACTTGCAGTATGACAGCTTTAATCTTGTTGAAAATTTAAATTTGAATTGTGATCAATGAACTAATTCCTGGACACAAGTTAGGAATAAATAGAAATGAAAATTAATAGATTATAGAATTTTTTGGAATTGTAGAAATAGAAAAATTTATGAAGTACAGACATACACTTTGAGAAATCCTTGTGAATATTCAAAGCAATGATTCTCATTTACGTTTGTGTACAAAAAAATTTAAAGTATCTATCAAGTTTGAACTATATTATAGCAGTTAATGATTTTTTAAAATCCCAAATCCTGGCTCTGTGCCTGCATTTGTTAGTGGGGAAATATCAAGCAGATTAGTGCACATAAATCCTTGTTTAATGCAATGCCAAGACACATCTTTGAGAGGGAAAATATATAACTTTAAAGATTAGAAGTTGCTCTTAAAAGTTGAAATGCAAATAAGCCTAATATCTTTAATTTTCTTCCATGGCTTGGATGACTGGGTGAAAGTCTGTAGATCTTCCATATTCACATTTTGAATATGGATTTGAAAAATTAAATGTCTGGTTTGTGGAATTCTTGACTGTAAAAAAATGCTATCGTCTGGGATAGGCAAGGGAAAGTAGGAATTGAGACTCTGATTTATAATTCCATTAGTGTAGGGAGATGCCTGTAAAGAAGTCCATATAATCAATGCAAACAAGTCACTGTTTTAGAACCTAGCAATCTTAAAGGATTTTTTGTCGCACTTAGAAGTGAAATGATTTTCTCAAGGTTATATAACATGTATCGGTGGCAAGACTTAAATCTAGAACTTCTTGATTCCTAAGACAATACCCTATTTATTATGCCCAAATTCCCTTAGTTTAAAAAAGTGGATAAAACTGAATCCTTACTAATAATACTCTAAATTATTTATAAGGATGTATTTTCATAGACTTTAAGATTTGTCACACTTAGCATGTTCTATCTCATTTGATCCTCACAACAACCCTGAGGAAAATTCTACAGTTATTAATATTCCCATTTTTAGACATGAAAAACCTGAGGTTCAGAGAAATGAATTGATGCATGGCTACATAGTTAATAAATTAGGTGGTCTTTAGGGAAGACTAGCATCTCTGTATGAGAGCTTACTTAAAACTTTTCAAGGTTACTTATCCATCTTTGGTGTCCACTTCACACAGAACTCTTACCTGTGGCTCCAAAAAGCTGTATGATGTACAGTGGTCACATCAAAACTCTCTCAGCAGATGGACTCCACTCCCTTGAGAGTAACCAATGGACCTCAAATCCCTTGGCAAGTTAGGATATTATTGCCTCAAAGAATGTTGGTGACTTCTCCCTATAGAATGAGTGGATGAGAGCAATTTCTTCCCAGGTTCATAGAGGTAGCTGAAGCAGGTGCTGTGGAGCACTTAGACCTTGGACAGGCATTCAAGATGCTAAGGTCATCACTGAATACCAGGATTTTACCAGTCCTCTTAACTTTTGTTTTACCATTGGAGTTCAATGACTCTAGAAGATAGGATGAGGCAATTCACAAGTCAAACTTTAATCCATGATATCACTGATCTTCAAAAATGGAGGACCAACAACAGTTGGTAAAGTTTAGGTCAGGATTAGGCCAGAAAGCCCAGACCTTTCCTGACTCCATGGCCTTCAGTCTGTCCATTGCACCAGATAGCTTTTCAGAGCTGAACATCATTTGGGCTCATTCATTCAGTTATTCAGTCCACTATGTATCAAGTCAAGTGCTGGGAACACACAGACAAGTAAAAAATAGTTCTTGATCTCAAAGAACTTCTGATCTAAGGAAGAAGACAACATGCAAATGACTGTATATAAATAATCTATATACAAGATACATTGGAGATAATCAACAGAGGGAAGACACTAGATTTGAAAAGGAATTGATAAAAGCTTCTTGTAAAAAGGTGAAGAAATCATAGGAATCCAGGAGCTGAAGATAAGGAGGGAGAGAATTCTAGGTATTGGGGATAGTCCATGAAAATGCTTGGACTCTGGGACATCTTGCTTGAAGAAGAATAAGGGTCACAGAACAAATGATAAAGGGTAAGATATGGAAAGGTAGAAAGAGGATAGGATAAGAAAGGCTTTAAAAAACAAACATAGGTTTGACAGGGCAAAATAATACCAGTGGAGCTCTGCTTGAGAGGAGATCATGCCAAGAGCACATAGAGCTTGATGGATTGGTTATCATAGTGACAGGCACACAAAAGACAGCCTCTTAGATTATATTAATTTTTATTAATTGATATATTTTCCAAGAAAATATTTAGCACTTTCAAAAAGTTTAAATATTAACTTCACATGATAACATTTTCATCTGGTGATTGGGTCACTATTCTCTCAGGCTTTTAATATTAAATCTACTTAGGAAATTACTAATGCTATCATCACATTTCAAAATAACTGACTGAAAAAATGCTATTTCTTCTCAAAACTTACCAGTTCTCAAAAAAGGAACCACTCAAACCTAGTTGGCATTATCCACCTATTGGAAAGATGACAGAATTATTTTATAAAGGAGTGATTGATGTTTTCTTTTTAATCACTAAAAGTTTTCTGTTAACTCAAAACTAAGTCACTCTACTCCATGCTTTGTGCTCTCTCATAGACTTCAACAATTTAAACAGGAAAGAAATATTTAGGCAAACGTTTTCCTCCAGTTATGTGCTAGAAAGTTCCAAAACATCATGTTTCAAAGACTACTTTATTAATCCTTTGATACTGGCCTTACTATTGAGCTAGAGAAATAAATATGTTATCATTTGATTATCTGAAGGAGCTCGAGGGTTGCTTTTGTTAAATTCCAAAACATTCTGTAATTTTAAAATGATTTCTATCAGCGCCTGAAGAAAAGTTGGCATATCAAATGTTTAATAAATATGTTTATTCTTGCCTTGGAGCAAATCTTAAAACCAGATCAAAAGATGAATGTTAAATCTCTTACAAAAGAGCCACAAATTTGCCTCAAATGGATGACTCAGATATGAATATTGCAAAAACCAATTATGATTGCTATTGAATAAATTTGCCAACTGTGGATGAAAATAACTTTTGGTAAGAAAAGGATACTTTCTATTCAACTATATTAAAGCAAGTATTAGAATGATTAGATCTAAGATTTTCTTTAAAAAATACTGATATATTCTGCTTCACATAGCCTAAAAATGACCCCCATTTTCTTCATGTTCTCCTTCCAGAAATTCATTCCATGTAACAGAGAATTCATTAAAATAAAAAAGATATGGAATTGGAAATAAAATTAGTAAAATTGATCAATACAGGTAAAAAAATCCCTCCACCCCCTTACCATCTGTGGGTTGTGCTCTGGGAGGTGCAGACTGGTGCCTGATTCGTGCTGCAGGTTCTTTCAGTAGGGCTGCTCTGAGGTCAGCGTTCCTCACTCCACACTCATTTTGGTACAGCAGAGTTCTCTCTCTGCCCCTTCAAGCTGTTCCCAGTGATCCCTGGAATGGGCTGGGCTGGACTGCACTGCACTGCAACTGGGGCTTTTTTCCAACCCCTGGTCCTGGTGATACACACCTTTCCAGTAGAACTTCTAAGATATCTTCAACTTGGAAAAGATATCACTTAGTCTTTCTGTGGGTTCTGCCCCCTCTAAATTTTGGCTAGGGTCATAATCTGACAGCTTTTGGACTTTTTTGGGGAAGGAGTTTCTGGGAAATTCTGTCTTCTGTCTTCACTCTGCCATCTTGGCTATGCCCCCCTTTGAGCTTTTATTTTAATGGGGAGGGATACTACACATTCTCAAATAATGGGAAATAAATTTAAAATAATTATAATATAGTATATCAACATAAAGAAAGTATTATTATAAGCAGTTAGTAAGTATAATATTGTAATGAATAGACCTAGAATCAGGAAAATGAGAGTTCAAATCCTATCCCATATGGTTATTAACTGTGTGTTCCTGGATAAGGCACTTAACCTCTACCTCCTCTATAAAATGAAGATATTAATAACATATACTTTCCAGGACTATAGTGAAGATCAACTGTGTAGTATTTGAAAAACATTTTGCAAACCTTAGAAGACTCTTTAGTAGATGCATATTATTAATATAATGAGTATCTATCTGATGCATAAGTAATGATAGATTCATCTTCTCTAAGCAATTTCAACTCATTAAAAACCTCAATATCTTATAAAAGAATGAAGCATCATCTAGCTAATAGTCAATTTATTTCATGTTACAAGGCATACTTGTATTAATGAAGCATTTTTTTAGGGTTTTTTTGCAAGGCAAATGGGTTTAAGTGGCTTGCCCAAGGCCACACAGCTAGGTAATTATTAAGTGCCTGAGACTTGATTTGAACCCAGGTACTCCTGACTCCAGGGCTGGTGCTTTATCCACTGCAGCACCTAGCCACGCCTTAATGAAGCATTTTCAACTGAGAAGTACTGCTCTTAAGAAAACGAATATGCCCTGCTATCTTGATTAAAAAGTAGAATATGTGCAGCCAAGAATGTTCTTCCTCCTATGTTTTCAAAAATTAAATAAATTAAAAGGAAGATGATTCATATACTTAAATTATTCAATTAGAAGTCTTTGAAGAGAGTCAAGCATTCTTCAACCTATTTTTGAAAAAAATAGCACAAGTAGCATTTATTGCTCATCAGTGCATCTCAAAGTGAATATTGTGTTCACAAATGCAAACATTTCATATCCTTTCTCCATGTAGCATAACTGTCATACATTGTTGAAAAAATGGCCCTAAAGTCATCTTGATAGCGTTTGACTAAAAGGTAATTTAAAGAAAATATTATTCTTTGCCATTTAATTTACCACAATGCCTGTGAAGTTGAATCCTCATTTTATCAAAATGATAATAATAACAATAATAATGATAATATCAATAATACTTCTCTTGTTATTATTACTACTGCTGCTATACAATGCCACCCTTACTTTACATTCAAAATTATTTTCCTGTCTCTTCCTAAAAATAATACCAAACTCTTCAGGCAGCTAATTGTCCAATTCTTTCCTACAGTACTCCACTTATTTCTGGGAGGTTAGACAGTTCTTTCTTCTTCTTCTTCTTCTTCTTCTTCTGCTTCTTCTTCTTCTTTTTTCTTTCCTCCTTTCTTTTGTCCTCCTCCTCTCTTCTTCTTCAACTTCTTTTTTCTTGTTCTCTGCTACCTCTTCTTCACAGTGTCTGTGTCTGTGTCTCTGTTGCTATCTTTCACACTCTCTGTCTCTTTCTCTTCCTCTTTAGTGGTAGAATAAACCTTACCAATAGTGGCCAACTATTATGCTATATTTCTGTTACTGGGTATCAATTTTCTATGAATATTACTCAGTATAACTTGGGGGAATTTTTTATGATGGTTTTTAATAGTGTCACACATCAACCCTCAGGTCTTTCCTATCAGGAAGAACCAGTTTGGAGGAGTCTGTGGCCAGGACATCACCTGCATGGTTCAATGCTGAAGATTCCAGAACTTTCCCACAATGTCATGTTATTTGGTAACTTAGTGTTAGGCTGAGCCTAACTGGGTAGAAATCACAGACTTCACTAGAAGTTGCCTGGGATTCCAAAGTTCAGACCAAACCTGGGGAGGTACATGTCTCTGGAAGCTGATATTTGGAATTTTGAAAGGAAAGGAAAAGTAAATTCTGCCATACAATTATGAACTTCCTGCTTCACAATAAACCTTTTCCAATTTGGTGAGCTTGGAGCACTTCCAGATGTTCCTGTAATGCTCCAGAAACCTTTGGTACTTTTGATTTGCTACAAAGAACAAAGAAGAGTAAGACTGTTGCTGTAAATATTTTAACATGCCTTGATGCTATGCTTAAGAAAACCTGTCCCCCTTGAACTGAAAAATTGTCCATCATTGAAAATCATGATGGAAACTAATCACTGGGCTTCAATAATACCTTCAAAGTTATAAAACCATAAAGAATGCTGGAAGAAAACTTATTAACATTGAAAAAGAACACCCTGGGGGCAGAGCCAAGATGACAGTGTGGAAACAGGAATTCTGAAAAGCTCTCCCCCAGAACATTCCAAATGGCTTAAAATTATGACTGACCAAATTCTAGAGAGGTAGAACCCATAGAATGACCCTGGGAAATAATTTTCCAGTACAAGACAACTTGGAATATCTGAGGAAAGGATTTGTTCCATCAGGACTGTAAGGAGCCACAGCACACCCAGGTCACACCCTGTGGAAGCAAACCAGCTCCAACCCTCTAGGAATAGGCCATGGGCACCTGGGTCCTTGGGGCCCCTGTATCCTTGGCAGTAGAGCAGGTTCCAGATCTCTCACACAGGGATCTCCAAGGATAACTTGGAAGGTTAGCAGGAAAACTGCTGCACCAGAGTGAGCTTGGAGCCCTGGCCATTCAGGCCTCTTTGCAACCCTGGTCAGGAACTGAATGCAGAATCACTAGCAGCTGCATCCAGAATGCTAAGGCCACAGACACAAAGCGGGTGGGGAGGGACTACAGAGGTCTCTTCACTCTCCCTGGGGCAGGATTCTGCTGCTTTGTCCATACTCAAATGGAAAGCCCAATCTAGGTTCCTACTACCATAGAGCAGCAGGGACCCTCCTCCCAGCTCCATGGCAGAGGGGAGGGCTTGTGGTCATCCACAGACCAGAGTACAGACAAGAGAGCAGGCAAAGCCTCTCATAAGACCTTGGAGGAATTGAAGTCCCTGTGGGGTGTCCCAAAACACTCAAAAATTTGGGAAGTGCATTAAAACTATGGTGCAGGCTGGGGAAATGAACAAACAACAGAAAATAAAAAAATCTGACCACAGACAACTACTTTGGTCCCATGGAGGATCAAAACGCATACTCAGAAGATGGCAAATTGAAAACTTCTATATTCAAAATCTCCAAGAGAAATAGGAAATAGACTTAGTCTATGGAAGAGCTCAAAAGTGATTGTGAAAATCAATTAAGCAAAGCAAAGGAAAAATTTGGAAGAGAAATGAGAATGATGCAGGAAAATCATGAATATCAAGTCAGCAGTTTGGTGAAGGAAATGCAAAAAAAAATAGCAAAGAAAATAACATGTTAAAAACCAGTTTAGGTCAAATGGAAAAAGCAGTACAAAAGATCAATGAGGAGAAGATTGCCTTAAAACATAGAACTGGCCAGATGGAAAAGGAGATAAGAAAAGTCTCTGTAGAAAATAACTCTGTCAAATGTAGAATGGAACTAAAGGAAGTTGATGACTTTGTGAGAAATCAAGAAACAATAAAACAAAATGAAAATAATGAAAAACTTAGAAGAAAATATGAAATATCTCATATGGAAAAACAAGTGGTGTGGAAAACCAATCCAGGAGAGGTAATTGAAAAATTATTGGACTACCTAAAAGTCATGACCAGGAAAAGAGCCTAGACTTCACTTTTAGAGAAATTCTCCAAGAAAATTGTTTGATATCCTAGTAGCAGAGGGTAAAATAGAAATTGAAGAAATCTACCAATCCCCTCCTGAAAAAAATCTCTCCCATAAAACTTCCCAAAAATATTATAGCCAAATTCCAGAACTCCCAAATCAAAGAGAAAATATTACAAGCAGTGAGAAAGAAACAATTCAAATATTGTGGTGCTACAGTCAGGATTATACAGGATTAAGCAGCATCTACATTAAGGACTGATAGGGTTTGGAATATGATATTCTGGAAGACAAAAGAGTTTGGACTACCCACCCCCAAAAGAATGAACTACCCACCAAAACTGAACATCTCTTTTCAGGGGAAAAAGGGATCTTCAATGAAATAGGGGACTTTAAAATTTCCTTTTGAAACGAACAGTTGAACAGAAAGTTTGATCTCCAAATACAGTACTCAAATGAAGCCATGAAGGGGGTGGGTGAAAAGGATTAATTATGAGGAATTTAATGATGTTGAACTGCGTGTATTCCTACATGGGAAGATGACACTGATAACTCATATGAACTTGCTCATTTATTAGAGCATCTAAAAGGAGCTTATATAGACAAAGTGGCTCAGAGAGAAAATGACATACAACTCAAAAGGGTATGGAAATCTTATCCTAGAGAAAAAATTAGAGGAAAGGAATAAGTGAAAGGGTACAGGGTGAAAGGAGAGAGACAATAGAACAAATAGGAGTAGGGAGGAATAAAATGGAGAGAAATACAATTAGCAATGACAATGTGGGGGGAAAATATTCAACCAGCTTCTCTGACAGACTTATTATAAAGAATGTGATCCATTCCAGACACAGAACACAGACTAAAAGTTCATTGTTTCCCTTTTCTTTTACTTTATTTTTCTTAAGGTTTTTTTATCTTCTTTGGAGGAAGAGGGATTATGTTTACTTTTACAAGACTATTTTAGTATTGTGAAAAGAAATAAATCAATAAAATCCAAAATAAGAACACCATCGCTTTGATGTAAAGGAATAGAAAGAAACCAGCCACATGCATGTACATAACTAACTCCATCTCATGCCACTCTGCCATTCGCTAAAAAAAAATAAGTTTTCTTCATTCTCTTCTATTTTTATTGATTACTTGTACTATGTCCTAAATTGTTTTTCATCTTTAGGAGAACAATGGTGTTTGTGATAATTGAATTTTTTTCCCTACAGGTAACTGGATAATATGTTAAAATGGAAAAAAATAGGGAATAGACAAAAGGACAAATTCAAATATGTACCAGATAACTGTCTGTCTATGTATATGTCTGTGTGTGTGTGTTTGTGTGTGTGTGTGTGTTTGTTTAAGAACAGGTTTTTGGTTTAATGGGTAAAGAGTACTGATTGGTTTAGTCAAATGACAAATGCAATAAGGTAGGGGCAGGGGGGTGATGAAGTCAGCTTGTACTTGTGATACCTGATTCTTAAATTTTCAGTATGAACACTTTTCTTCTCAAAAATCAGCAAATTCTATAAATCAAGGCTTGATTTAATGTTTGTTGCTTTTTATACTAAAGGGAGTAATGGATAAAATTTTAATAATGCAAAATAAAGGTTGAACTATATCCTGTGTACAATCCCCCCCTTACAGAAAGCTAGCTTTTATATATTTACCAATAAATAGATATTTACCAAATAAATTTACCAATAAATTTGCATAGGGAAAAAATTGAGGCATTAATTTACAATTATTTTATCATTGTCTTTAGAGTCCATGGTTTCAAAAGAACCTTATTTCTCAAATGAGGAAAGTAAGACTCCAAGAGGTGATTTGATTCACCCTAAGGCATGAAGATAATAAATATTAGAGTTGATATACAAACTTGAGTTCTCCGACTCCTAATCTACACTTCTTTCAATTTTACTACATGGTCCTTATGAAAGGAGTCATTGTCAAAGAAATCAGTTGATTCTTTGCATTTGGAAGCAAGAATAACTGAATTGAAGGATGCAAAATTCTTGCTTTTATCCACCATTTCTTGGTTTTCATTTAACCAAAGTCATTTATCTATGCTAGCTTTACAGAATCAAATTTCTCTGAGAGATGTTGCTCTTACTCAATCAGTACCAAATGCTTATAAGGGAAGATGGAGGAAATTATCATACACTGCTACTTTTTTGTTTTGCTTTTTGATTGCTTTTTTTTACTTTTTTTCAAAAACTATTCCTTCTATCATATCCAGAAAAACTGGTACTAATTTTACTTCATATCATCTGTTTGATGATCTTCCAATTCGTCTTCTGAATTCAATTATGTAGTATGCATAGTTTATAGAAAAATAGAACATCAAATAAGTGACTTAGTCTTGATAATCTCTACATTATTTCATAATTCTAAATCTATGACCACATGATTCTATGGCCTGATTTTGAATTCTGGATCCACCATTTTCCTCTTTCCTTTTTAAACAACTACTTATTCGACTTCTAAAATATTTATAACAGCTCTTTTTGGTGGCAAAGAACTGGAAATTGAGTGGATGTCCATCAATTGGGGAATGGCTGAAATTGTGGTATATAATTGTGATAGAATACTATTGTGCTATAAGAAATGATGAATTCAATAATCTTGGGCAGATGAACATAGATTTGCACAAAATAATTAAGAGTGAATGAGCAGAACTATGAGATATACAGTAATTGCAATATTGTTTTAAGAAAACAGAGCAAATAAGTAATCTTCACTATTATAAATCCTATATTAACTGCAAAGGTTATATGATAAAGGACATTGTATCGAGAGAAAGAAATAACAAATAGAAATATGTATATACATATATATACATATATATTTAGAATGATTTTACATATATAAATGTGTATTCATATTTATGTCTAATTTTAGTCAAGGGGAGAGGAAAAAGAAAAAATTTCATAATATCTTTGTTATATATTTAGAAGAATAGCAAACTTTATACAAAGGGTGTGTAGTTTCATATGTAGTCATCTTTTTAAAAATAATAATGTCATGGAAATATTTATTTTATTCCATAAATTTTTTAAAAGCTTCTATCATAGGGTACCTTGTATAGGGAAAAAAAATTTATTTTTTTCATATTATCAATTCATGTCCACATGACACAACCAGAATTTCATTATGAAAATCATTAGTTTGATGCAAGCAAGTAGCTTGGGATCTTTGAAGACATTTTCTATTTTCTTAAAGGTCAGATACCTTGATTTCTTGTTCCTCTTCAAATCTTTAGCTAACATTTTTATCTTCTGTGTCTACCCAAATACTGGTGAACCGCCAATCCAGATGCATACCAGGATCAGTAGATATTCATCTACTTAAGTTTTTTTACTATGTAGATTTTTGGAGCAACTTCTACATTTTTCTAAGGTCTCACTGAGGCAGTTGTATGGTATTCCTGGATTCAAAGTATTTAACACGTTCATTCCCATAAACTGGGTCATCTGCTTTTCTGTCTATCATTTCTAGAGAAATATCTTTCATCATCCTAATGTTTGTGAAAACATCTCTCTGTTTTTGGCTCTTTGGAACAACCTCAGAAATTGATTAATCTAATCTCTCTCATTTTATAGATGGGACTCAGAAGTTAATTTATTTGCTTCAAGTCAAGTGTTTCAGGTCAAACAGAAATAAGATTTAAGTTCAATTCATTTAACTCCAGAGACAATATTCTTTCTAGCAAAACTACTTTCTAACAACTACTAACAAAAACAGTGGTATCTATGAAGAGAGAGATCATGTTAACAGGTATACATACATAGGAAAGAGATATTACTGAAGGAGAAATTTTAAGGCTATGTTTTGCTCAAAGGTTGTGATTTACTCTACTAACTAAAATGTGTTGGGTTTTTTAAAACAAATTAACAACAATAAACAGCAGAACTTTTTACTCTATTTCTCATTCTCATACCAGGCATGATCTTTTTTTTTTTTTCAAAATCATCTGCAGAGGTCTATTTCTTCCTTTCTAGTATTTTCATCAAGTATTTATGTGATTATATATATACAGATAATTCTCATATATTATTTTTATAGAAATGAGAAAAATAGTAGGATCAAGACCCCACTTTTTATCATAAGAAAAAAATCCTCCCAGTCTTTTCTATTCTTTTTGAAGCTTTCCCTCTTTGAGATGTGTTGAAAAATAATTAACTTTTACCACCAAGGGAAGAGAAAGGGGGAAGGTCCCATACACACCAAAATATTTATAGAACACTTTTTTACAGTACTAAGAAATAGAATCAACAAGTTCCCATCTATCATGAAGGATGGAACCAACTTGAATAGGAGTATAATAAAATACTACTGTTAGACCATAAGAAATAAAGCAGAGGAAAAATTCTGAGAAAAAAAATCAGCAAAACACATATCAGTTAGGGCGGCTAGGTGGTGCAGGGAATAGAGCACCAGCCCTGGAGTCAGGAGTACCTGAGTTCAAATCCGGCCTCAGACACTTAATAATTACCTGGCCATGTGGCCTTGGGAAAGCCACTTAACCCCATTGCCTTGCAAAAAAAAGCAACTAAAAACAAACAAAAAATCCACATATCAGTTGGAAAAGGGAAAAATTAAATAGAATCAAAAACAATGTAAATAATAACCAAAACAAGATGAGTGAAAATAATACAAAAAAAGATATCAGAATCCAGACAAATGCATCAATTAACCTTGCCTCTAGGAGATGTATCATGAAATCTATCCTCCCTTCTCTTTCTTGTAGAGAGATGATGGAGTTTACATATGGACTGAGGCAAATGCTCTTAGTTATGATCAATGTGTTCATTATATTGCTTAACTATATTATTTTGTTTTTACTGGAAGGAATATGCTGGGAAATGTCAGCAAGCAAAACGTTTATGGGGCAGCTAGGTTGCATAGTGGATAGAGCACCGGCTCTAGGGTCAGGAGGACCTCAGTTAAAATTGGGCCTCAGACACTTAATAATTACCTGGATGTGTGACCTTGGGCAAGTCCCTTAACCCTATTGCCTTGCAAACCCCCCCCCCCCCAAAAGAAAAAGTTTATCCCCTGCTGGGGGAGACAGGGAACAATAAAAACAGTTCTTAAGTATCATTAAAATTGTTTCACTGTCTAATACTGATTTCTTCTCTATATAATTAATTAGATCCTACTTACAATTTCTGATTGCTGTCAGCATGAATGTTATACATTCATTCACTCACTTCTTCAGAAAGTACATCAAGTATTGAGGTTTTATAATTTAAATAGAGTGACTCCATTGTGAACAATTATGAAAGCTGGTTGCTATAGGGATACTGATGGATGCATCTGTCACACCTTGTGTCTACTCATTGTTCTTTG
The DNA here is from genome assembly GCF_037893015.1 of Macrotis lagotis. NCBI lineage: Eukaryota > Metazoa > Chordata > Mammalia > Peramelemorphia > Peramelidae > Macrotis > Macrotis lagotis. The sequence goes on along the minus strand of NC_133660.1, from coordinate 49,890,011 downwards.
AGTTTTATTTCTAAATGCTGTACTAATGATGTGATTTAGCCAGGTCTCATTCCAAACTTCCTATTAGGACTTTTTCTTCTCCAATGTTTTTCATTGTCCTGTTTAAGAAACACTGCTAGTAATAATCCATCATCATTCTCTATAATATTTTGAAAATGAACTTGTGTTCAAAGCCTGTGTTGCTTTTAACTAATATATCTTTAGGGGAAAAGGAAATTTAAGTTTAGGATAATAAAATACAGCTAGTTAATAAATTAAGTTATTAGAGTTTTCAATATAAAAGAATTCCTTGTCTTATAAAAAAGATTGATTTCAATTTTGATAACTGAAGCAAAATTTCAGAATTATAAGACCAAGTTAAAAATCCTGCAGGCAACCAGAAAGAAGTAATTCAAATAGCAAGGAGCCATATTAAGGATTACACAGGACCTGGCTGCATCAACATTAAGGGATTGAAGGACCTGATTATTCTGGGGGGGGTGGGCAAAGGAGCTTGAATTACAACCAAGAATTAACTACCCAGTATAAATGAGCATACTCTTTCAGTTGGTTTTATGAAAAAGATAAATGTTTAACAAAATAGGTGACTTTTAAACTTTCCTGAAGGGAAAAAACCACAGCTGTACAGAAAATTTGATCTTCAAACAGGAGTCTCAACACATGCATAAAAAGATAAATTGAATATGATTAAACTAGTTTTATTCCCTACTTGGGAGGAAGATACTCAAAACTTTTGAGAATTATAACTCTATTAGAGGGTTTATACTAAGGCTGAAGGTATGTTAATTTTGATGGGATTTTTTTTTAAAATAAGACATTAAAAAAGAGATTTTCCTGGGATGGGAGGAAGGGGTAGACAGAATGGAGTAAATGATATCATATGAACAGGTATATAGGACTGTTATAACAGAGGAGAAGAAAGGAGGGGCATGACAGAGGCAGGGAAGATGGAGGAAGGTGATATTCAGAAGCAAACCATAGTGAGGAGGGATAGTATGAAAAGAGAAAGTAAAGTATAGAGGTGACATAAAGGAGGATAATAAAGAGCTAACAATTATAACTGTGAATGCATATAGGATGAAGTCTCCCATAAATGGAAGCAGAAATCAGAGTAGATTAAAATCCAAAATCCTGCCATATGTTGTTTTCAAGAAACAACTGAAACAAAGAGATACAAAGGTACAAAAGGCTGCAGGAGAATATATCATGCTTTAGCTGAAGGAAAAAAAAATGTACGAGTAACAATTCTGATCCCAGACAAAGCAAAGCAGAAATAGATCTCATTAAAAAGGATAAGGAAGGGAATCATATCTTACTCAAAGTTACCAAAGACAATGAAGTAATTTCAACACTAAACATATATGTATCAAATAGTATAGCATCCAGATTCTTAGAGGAGAAACTAAACGAGACATAGAGAACAAAATGCTACTGGTGGGGAACATCCATCCTTCTCTCAGAATTGGATAAATCTAACCATAAAATAAACAGGAAGGAAGTTAAGGAGATAAATAGAATGTTAAAAAAAAAGGTAGATATGGGGGCAGCTAGGTGGCACAATGGAGAGAGCAGTGGCCCAGGAGTCAGGAGGACTTGAGTTCAAATCCAGCCTCGAAACTTAACACTTACTTAGCTGTGTGATCTTGGTCAAGTCACTGAAACCCATTGCCTTCAAAAAAAAAGAAGTTAGATATGACAGACTTCTGGAGAAAATTGAATAAAATTATTGAAAGAAATATATTTTCTTCTCTGTAGTTCATGGTACCTACAAAAAACTGACCATGTATTGGGTTATAAAAATGACACAATCAACTGCAAAAGAACAGAAATATCAAATGCAGCATTTTCAGATCATGATGCAATAAAAATCACATGTAATAAAGGGACATGGAAAGATAGACTAAAATTAATTGGAAATTAAATAACCTAATTTTTAAAATAAGTAGATTGAAATAACTCATAGAGATAATTAATAATTTTATCCAACACAATGACAATTAGGAGAAAACATACCAAAAATTGTAGGATACAGCAAAAGCAATTATTAGAGGAAATTTTATACCTCTAAAAGCTTATGTGAACAAAATAGAGAAAAAATAGTTCAATGAACTGGGCATGCATCTTAAAAATTCCCAATTAAATACCAGATTAGATATCCTGAAAAGCAAAGAAGAGATAAATAAATTTGAGAGTAATAAAACTATTGAACTGATAAATAAAACTAGGAGCTGGTTTTATGAAAAAAAACTATCCACTACTCCACCTAGCTGCCCCCCACATCAATTTTTAAAATTTGTTTTATGTATTGTTTTTCCCTCTCATGGTTCACCCTCTTTTTTTTATTTGATTCTTCCTTCACTACATATGGACTACTGTGGTCATATGTTTAACATGTGTATATGTATATGTGTATACCCTTTGATCCATCAAACTAAGAATTGGTTTTGTGAAAAAAACAATAAAATAGATAAACCATTGATTAATTTGATTTAAAAAAAGAAAGAAGAAAACCAAATTAACAGTGCCAAAATTGATAAAGCCAACTGTATATAAATAAATTTGACTAAGTAAAGTGAATGAATCTTTACAAAAATATAAGCTACCCAGAATATCAGAAGAGAAAATTAAATACCTAAATAATCCTATTTCGGAAAAAGACTTTGAACACAAGCTGTCAATGAACTCCCTAAGAAAAAAATCTACAGACTCAGATGGATTTACAAGTGAATTCTATGAAACATTTAAGGAGCAACTAATTCTAATTCCATATAAACTATTTGGAAAAAAAATGGGTGAAGAAAGATTTCTGCCAATTTCCTTCTATGACAAAAATATGGTGCTGATGCCTAAACCAAGAAGAATCAAAACAGAGGAAAACTTTATAGACAATTTTCCTAATGAATATAAATGCAAAAAATTAAAACTACTAGAGAGGGGTGGCTAGGTGGCACAGTGGATAGAGCACTGGCCTTGGAGTCAGGAGTACCTGAGTTTAAATCTGGCCTCAGACACTTAATAATTACCTAGCCTTGTGGCCTTGGGCAAGCCACTTAACCCCATTGCCTTGCAGAAACCAAAAAAAAAAAAAAAAACAAAAAAAAAACCCTACTAGAGAATATAAGAACAAGGAGTTTTCCTTAACATGGTAAATAGTATCTTTCTAAAACCTTCTATGAGCATTATATGTAATGGGGATAAGGTAGAAGAATTCCCAATAAGATTAGGGGTGAAATGTCAATTATCACCACTATTATTCAATACTGTATTAACAATGTTAGCTTTAGCATTAAGAGATGAAAAAGAAATTGAAGAAATTAGACTATGTATTGAAAAAACAAAACACTCCCTCTTTGCAGATGATATGATTGTATACTTAGAGAATCTTAGAAAATCATCTAAATACTACTTGAAATAATCAGCAACTTAGCAACATAGCAGAATATAAAATAAAACCACATAAATCATCAGCATTTCTATTTATATTACCAATAAGGCCCAGCAACAAGAGATAGAAAGAGAAATCCCATTTTGTAGACAACATAAAATACTTGGGAGTCTATCTGCCAAGATTAACTCAGAAATAATATCAAAAAAAATGTTAAACATTTTTATACAAATAAAATCAGATCTAAAATACTGGACAAATGTCTATTGCTCATTGATATACAGAGGTAATATAACAAAAATGACAATTCTATCTAAATTAAATTACTTATTCAGTGTCATGCCAATCAAACTAACAAAAAGCTATTTCACTGAACCAAAAAATAGTAACAATATTCAAAAGGTTAAGGATATCAAGGAAATTAATGAAAAAAATGCAAAAGAAGATGGCCTAGCCTTGCCAGATCTAAAATTACGTTATAAAGCATCGATCATCAAAACTGTTTGGTACTGGCTAAGGAATAGTGATGTAGAGAATGACATAGATTAGGTACAAAAGAAAGACTAGTAAGTGATTATAATAATCTACTGTTTGATCAACCAAAAACTTCAGCTTCTGGTATAACAGCTCTCTGATAAAAAATTCTGGGAAAACTGGAAGATAGTGTGGGAAAAACTAAGCATAGGCAAATAACTCACACTCTATGCTTAGATAAGGTCAAAAATGGTATAGGATTTAGATACAAAAGATGATAATATAAACCAACTAGAAGAATAAGGAATAGTTTATCTGTCAGATATATGAAAAGAGGAGAAAGTTAGGACCAAAGAAAAGACAGAGAACATTATAAAATGTAAAATGGATAGTTTTTATTTCTTTCAATTGAAAAAGTTTTGCACAAATAAACCAATGAAGTCAAGTTTAAAAGGAAAGCATTACTGAGAAACAATTTTTACAACTAGTATTTCTGATAAAGGACTCATTTCTAAATATAGAGAACTGAAGTGAAATTTTTAAGAATACAAGTCATTCCCCAGTTGATAAATAATCAAATCATATGAACAGACAGTTCTCAGATGAAGAAATTAAAGTTATAGTTATGTGGGGGGAAAAAACCTCTAAATCACTAGATCACTAAATCAATTAGAGAAATACAAATTAAACCAACTCTGACATACCACTCCACAGTTCTCAGAGTGAACAATATAACAAAAAAGGAAAATGGTCAATGTTGGAGGGGATTTGGAAAACTAGAAGATTAATGCATGGAGAAGTTGTGAACTAATCCAACCTTTTTGAAGAGCAATTTGGAAATTAGCCCAAAGGGCAATAAAATTGTGTATACCCTTTGGTCCATCAATACCACAACTAGGTCTGTATCCCAAACATATCATAAAAGGGTAAAAAAAACTCACATAATCTAAAATATTTATAGCAACTCTTTTCGCAGGGGCAAAGAATTGGAAATTGAGATGACCATCAATTAGGGAATGACTAAATATATTGTGCTGTATTAATGTGATGGAGTACAATTGGTTTGTAAGAAATTCTGAGGGATGACTTCAGAAAACCTCAAAAGACTTCCGTTTACTCATGCTGAGAGAAGTGAATAGAAGCAGAACACTGTTTATAGTAGCAGCTACTTGTGTAATGATCAACTATGATAGACTTGCTCACCTCAGCAGTATCATAATCCAAGACAATTGTAAAGCATTTGTGATGGAAAAGATCATCAACATCCACATCAATTTTTTTTAGTTTCTGCAAGGCAATGGGGTTAAGTGGCTTGCCCAAGGCCACACAGCTTGCTAATTATTAAGCGTCTGAGGCTGGATTTGAACTCAGGTACTCCTGACTCCAGGGCTAGTGCTCTATCCACTGCACCACCTAGCTGCCCCCCACATCAATTTTTAAAATTTGTTTTATGTATTATGTTTTTCCCACTCTCTTGGTTCACCCTCTTTTTTTATTTGATTCTTCCTTCACTACATATGGACTAATGTGGTTATATGTTTAACATACTTATACATATATAACCTACATTAGATTGCTTACTGTCAGGGTGAGGAGGGAGAGAAGGAAGGGAGAAAAATATGAATCTCAAAATCTCACAAAAATAATTGTTGAAAACTATCTTTTCATGTAATTGGAAAAATAAATAAAATGTTTCTAAAAACAAAAGAGAGAGAATACAAACAACAACAACAGCAGAAGCAGCTCTTATGCCATTTGATCTAGCCCCCTTCCTTTCCATTTTATTTCCTACCATACCATGAAGCCAGTGATCACATAGATATGCATACAGGAAATATAGGATTTCACAATTGAAGGACATACTGGGCAGCTAGGTGGAGAAGTGAATAGAGCACACTGACTTTGGAATCAGGAGGACTGGGGTTAGAATCCAACCTCAGACGCCTGACACTTACTGTGTGATCTTTGGCAAGTCATTTAACCCTGATTGCCTCACATCCAGGGTCATCTCCAGTCCTCCTGATTCATAACTGGCCACTGGACCCAAATAGCTCTAAAGGAGAAAGCGAGGCTGGTGCCTCAGCACAGCCTCCCCTTACTCAAATCAATTCATACACTTGTCTTGGGATTACCTCCCTGATTTTGTGGTCTTTTTCAAAAATGAAGGACACCATAAAGGACAATGATCATTGTTGGAAGGGTTGTGGGAAATCTGGTACATTAATACAATGTTGGTGGAGCTGTGAACTCATCCAACCTTTCTGGAGAGCAATTTAGAACTATGCCCTTTGATCCAGCAATACCACTACTAGGTCTATACCCTGAAGAGATGATGAAAAAGGGTAAAAACATCACTTGTACAAAAATATTCTTAGCAGCCCTGTTTGTGGTGGTAAAGAATTGCAAATCAAGTAAATCAAGTAAATGTCCTTCAATTGGGGAATGGTTTAACAAACTGTGGTATATATACATATATATATATGTCATGGAACACTATTGTTCTATTAGAAACTAAGAAGGATGGGAATTCAGGGAAGCCTGGAGGGATTTGCATGAACTGATGCTGAGTGAGATGAGCAGAACCAGAAAAACACTGTATACCCTAACAGCAACATGGGAGTGATGTTCAACCTTGATGGACTTGCTCATTCCATCAGTGCAACAATCAGGGACAATTTGGGGCTGTCTGCAATAAAGAATACCATCTGTATACAGAGAAAGAACTGTGGAGTTTGAACAAAGACCAAGGACTATTACCTTTAATTTAGAAAAAATGATATCTTATTGTCTGATCTTGCTATCTCTTATACTGTATGTTTCTTCCTTAAGGATATTATTTCTCTCTCATCACACTCAATTTGGATCAGTGTATGCCACTGAAACAATGTAAAGACTGGCAAATTGCCAGTGGGATGGGGGGAGGGAAGTAAGATTAGGGGGAAAAATTGTAAAACTCAAAATAAATAAAATCTTTATAATTCAAAAAAAATTTAAAAATGAAGGACAAATATTATTACATAAGAACAAATGTAGTAAATTTCAGTCACGAGATAAACCAAGATTCTCTGATTTCAAATTCAATTAAAGTCAAAAATCATTTACGAAAGTGTCTACTATGTTCCAGATATTGTTCTAGATACTGGCACAAAAACAAAGAGAAAACACTTCCTACACTCAAGAATTACATTCTTCTTCCACTTCACCATAACAATTAACTATTATATATCTTAAATCCACTAGCTGGTGGGTCTGCCCTCTAATTACTCAACTCTATTTTGCACAGTAAATAGAGCAAATATTATTGTTTTTAAAATCAGCTATTGACCAGCTTTACGATGGTGAATTTCCTCCTTCACTGCTGTTTTCTCTCCATATTATCTGATATCCTTCTTTAAAGATCTCAGGGAAGGGATCTTAGTACACTTATCGAGTGTTCACAGTAGACATAGAATTCTCTCTAAGGATAGCATCTAGGAAGATACTCAAACCTTTTCTGATGTTGCTAAGAAATGGAAGAAACTATTTTCACCCTTCTTTTGGGGGGGTTAAAAATTGTTACCCAAGTTCTATGGGGATGGTCTTTTGTTTAAATTCTCAAAGTAGTTTCCAATTCAGACATGAATTATCACTATAGTCAAACTAATTGGTTATCTATTTCTTATTCTGTATAAGCATTCTTTTAAATGATATGGTCATTGCCATGTCTCAGATCTTTGGCCTCAGAAGTAGAGAACAATTTCAGTCTCCCTGGTACCATCTTAGTTCTTACTACCATATCCAATTGGTTACCAAGACCTATTAATTTCATCTGTGCAACATCTTTTCAATACATCCCCCATTCTCTCCTCTCTACCTGTCACCATCTCACACCTGGAATACTGCAAGAATACTGTAGCCCCTGCTAATATTCCATCCTTTATTCAGTCACTAAAGTTATTTTCTTAAAAAAGTAAGTCTTATAACATCTCTTTCTCCATTCACTGAACTCCAGTGGATTCCTCTTACCTCCAGGAGTCATTGCAAAATACTCTATTTGACATTCAAAGACTGCATAACCTAGCTACTTCCTACCTTTCCAGTCTTCATAGCCCTTACTCCTCAACAAATACTCTTCCACTGACTTCCAGGCTCTTACGTGAACAAGACATTCCATCTCTCAGATTAGATTATTTTCTCCAGCTGTCCCCATTCTTGGAAAACATTCCATCCTCCTCTCCAACTATTGACCTCCCTGGCTTCTTTTAGATCCCAATTCAAATCCCTTCTTTTACTGATTTCTCTCAATTCCAATGTCTTCCCTCAACTAATTAGTTTCTATTTGTCCTGATTATAGTTTGGATTCATGGGAAGATTGTCTCCCCCTTCAGATGCTAAACTCTTTGAAGGGCAGTGCCTGCCTATGGTTTCTTCTTCTCTCCCTGGAGCTTGGCAGAGCCCCTGGTACACAGTGTTCCACTTCTGCCTCATAAACACACAGCCCACTACTACCATCTACTGGATCACAGTTGCCACAGGCAACTCTTTCAACTGGAGCAAAGCAAGAAGGAATATGACTTTTCTTCTCCGAAAACAGAATGTCATTCTTTTAAGTATTATCAAAAAAAAAGGGAAAAGTAAGATTTATTGTATACTGAAGGTGTACAGATAAAATAGTAAGGTAATGGCAAGGACTCTACTGAATTCTCCCAACATTTTTTCCTAACAACTTTAAAATAATGCCTCAAGTCAAATTTTAGAGCAGCAGAGCCAACAAATATCTGGACTAAATATTTTTACAGTTTAAGACAGCTTAGAAGACCTGAAAGAGAAGACTATATAAAATTATGTGCAAGTCCTTGTTGACTGGGGCACTCAGCTGTTGACAGCTGAACAACACAGCGAGAAGTAGACTGAGGCAGAGGAAGAAAATACATGAGAGAGCCATGGAGAATGTATTCAGGTATGAGGATCACAAGAAAATCTATGACTGCCTATTATCCCTTACTAAATATTGACCGGAAATTGCAGCAATCTGTGACTCTGGTCTGGGAGTGTTAGCAGATAGACTGAATCAGCTCTAGACCTTTGACTACAATGAGATACCCACTTCCCTCAAAGCAGAGTACCAGACCAAACAGGGAGGCTGGTATTTGGATACTTAAATGCCAAATGCTGTGTGATGATGCAGGGCTGATCCCACTCATTCTACCCACTCTGGAAGGCAGCATTCCCTGTGAGGGTTTTCTGACTTATGAAGGCACATGCTTTCATTGTCACCAATGAAGCTGATTATGAAGTTGGCGAACAGAGATCATACTTCTTGGCAAGCCTTAGTGACCCAAATCCACTCAGATGCCCAATGGAGGAGAGGTTTGATGCCTACAACCAGATTCTGAGACAGAACGCCCACTCCACATGGAAAGCAAATGGAACAAGAACTACCACTGCAGGAAGGAACCCGTGTTATTGTGGGAGGGCTCAGCTTTGAAATCATTTTATAGTGTCACTTTCTGCAGAGATTAAGGGCTGGTGCTGTTGGCATGACACAGTGTTACAGGTGATAGTGGCCAGGCATTGTGGACTTCGAACTTAGTCCTAGACAACCAAAGCCAGGCGACAGAAGGTCATGAAGAAGGACTGTCGGTTGAGCCCCTTGCTGATGAGGAGTTGGAGCAACCTGCCTGTCTTCTTGTGGAACACATGCAGCCACCATCTGAGAACACTTTCTGATCCACAGGCTTCCTGGTTTCTCCTTTCCCTGTCATCCACTTTGAATTCCAGAGAGTGGCCAGCTTTGCCTCCTGGCTTGAGCCATTTAACTTTCAGCCCTGAGGTTGTGATAGATCAGTGAGAAGTATTGGTGCAATATCTCCTTGGAATATCTACTCATCCTCTGAACTCCTTCCTAATGGTGCCAATTCTCTTTTACTCCTGTTATCCCTTCCCTGCCAGGAAAAGCTGAACATTCCATTGCAGCTTCTACCCACAGGCAACATTATTCATCCACTGTGCACTAAGGCTGCTGCTATCAGTAAATTCCCTGAGACCTCATTCTGCCATACAATGACTGGACCTTTGTGGTCCACACCAGTCTGTGTTACAACTCAGTACTATGCCAGAATAAAAAAGAAACATTTCTGCCTTTCTGCAGTGAACAGAATAGGTTTAGTAGGGTACAGTTTAGGCTGTTAGAATGCATATAAATATGATGATCTCACAAAAGGTATACAAGCTTCTTAGACAATAAAAAATACTGACTGAAATTTTTATTTATATCAATAAATTTTGCTCAGGACCTTCAACAGCTAAGGCAGGGACCAATGTTTCCTTTTATTTAGACTCCTTTAATTCAGTTCAATTAAACATACATTTAAGTGTTACTGTGTGCAAGGAACTGTTAGATGTTGTCAGAGAGATAAATAAAGGATAAGTTCCTACTATCAAAGGGTATTTGGTATAGTAGGAGATATGAGATATGTGTACAGCAATAAAACACATTTTAGGACCAGGAAAGAATTTGGAGTTCATTCGATCTAATCCCTCATTTTACATATGAGGAAACAGAAAAAGGAATTCAAACTCACATACAGTTGGCATTCCAGCTATAGGAAGCAGCAAGAATTCATAATAGAGAGGTGGGGAAAAATTCAAGGACCGATGAATTATGTCCTTTCTTAGGATTCCTCAAGGAGGATTGCATGAAGGCAAAAAAAGTCTCAAATGCCTGGCTAAGAAATCTGGGCTTCAGTCCAGAAATAAATGAAATTACTAAATTTTCAGCAAGGGAGAGATATGAGTAATGTTCCTAGCACATTAGGAAACTGACTAGTAGCTCTCCAAATTAGAACAGAGAGGCAAGTTTAGAGATCAGTTGAAAAGTCTGGACCATGAATTTTCCTGGTAATTGTACTAATCATTCAAGGCAGAGGTAGAATTCATAAGACATGGCAACTTACTGGGGAGGTTACAGAAGAGTCAAAAATGATCCCAAGATTCCAATCTTGGAAAACTTGGAATATAATGGTGTTCTCAAGTAGAAATGAGGAAGAATGGTGAATTTTATGGGGAAAAGGAATGAGCTGAGTTTGACTTGGTTTATGAAGTCTAGTTGTATCTGAGGAACAGGAGATTTGTGAATCATTGGCATAGGGGCTGGACTGGAAATAGATAGTTCTGGGAATAGATAAGTCCAAAAAAGGAAGGTGCAGGAGATGAGGCAAGGGAAAATTTTTACAATTAAGGGCTGATAGGGGCAGCTAGGAGGTACAGTGGATAGAGTATGGACCCTGGAGTCAGGAGTACCTGAGTTCAAATCTGGACAAAGACACTTAATAATTACCTAGCTGTGTGACCTTGGGTAAGCCACTTAACCCTTGCAAAAAACAAACAAAACATTTAAGGGCTGATAGGAGAATGAAAAAACTGTAATTAAAGAATAAAATAAAGAGAATATTGAAAGAGTCAAATTTTGCATAAGGGCAAGGAAATATGAGGACAGGGAAGTTCCATTAGGTTTGGCAATTAGAAGGTCAGTGGTAACTTTAGAGAAATGTTTCCACAAGACTGGTATGAGAATCAGCCATCAGATAATAGGAGTTTAGGTAAGCTAGTAGTCAAGAAGTCTCAAAACAATCTACTTCAGAGTTAATTCAACAAAGCAACTAGGGTTCTCAAATTGTATGACATTGTGATTATGGATGAAAAAAAGGAAGTAGTTGTTATGGTTGTTTTTGTTGTTTTGTTTTCCAGATAGCCAAAATGTTCTACCAGGGAAAATTGTGAAACTAATCTATTGCCTTTCTACTTTTCAGCAGGATTTCCCCTACTTCCTGATAACCCTTGCCCTCCAGGGCAACTAGGGCTCTCATGCCCTCTAGAGCAGGCCAGAATTGCTATTCTAGTGCCTTTGTTTCTTAGCCAAAAACCTCTGTTCTGCCCCATTTCTATAAAAAACATACTTTTCCAGTTAACTATTAAGAAGAGGAAATGGTTTTATTTTGGTATCAGGATGTCTCTGACTCTGTTGCTTAACCATACCCAGCCTTTGTTATATTGTCTTCAACCCTATCCAAACAGTTGTTTTATGCAATTTATCATTCACATATGTCTTTTCTCTTTGCCAGAACAGACAGGAATTCAGGTTTGGATTATCTTCTTCATTTTTTTTCTTCTAGAAAAGCACTCAATTATAATTTCTTTATTTTAATTGGAGAAAAGGTTCAACATTAAGATATCTGTTATAGTAGGTAAATTAAAACAAGATGGGCTTATTACCCATTTTGTCTCTGTTTTGTTTCTTATATCTATGATAGAACTGAAAGAATTGGACCCTGCAATGAGAGAACTAAGGAATCAAGAGTATCTAAGTGCCTTTTTCAGAACCAAACAAGGTTTAATTATCATCAAGTATGTAGAACTTGCCACAGGAGCTGCGGTTATAGCCAGAAGAGGATGTACACTCTATTAGGAGTGTGTTGAGCTCTTTATGGGGCAGTAGCTACCTAATTTCACTGTCATTGAAAAAATAATGAGTCATTTTGTGGTGTCCCAACAACAGGAAGGTAGAATAAAAATCAGTCCAGGCCTTTACTCTTACTATTCTCTGTACTCTTTTACCCCTTGAAGACTTATGACTTTTCTAAAAGTACAGCCTCTTTAAGGAAACTTAAGACTCTCCAATAAGAAATTAACTTTCTTTCCTTAGTTCTTAAATAGTCTTTTTGTATTTGTCTTAATGTTTTCATATATTCTAATTTGCTTTATATTTCTGGATATTGATTCATCACATTGTCAGTTTCTATATTTTGTATCTCCCCTCCATGATTGTAAGAGAATATGAGAATAATAATTGCTTTTTTGTCTTCCTAATCACCTAACTTAACAAGTACTTAATAAATCTTCAATGAATGATTGGGAAAAAAAGAAATTATAGGAGGATAGGCAAGTGGGCAGGTGCTCAGAGCTCAGCAGGAGCACTAGCCTTAGATGGAGCATAGCAGCAGTATCTTCAGGAGTTCTCAATCCAGAGATGTAAGGGAGTGGGCCAACTCCTGGATCTCCACTGTCAGGCTCGGTGCAGCTTGCGGGCCTCCATGTTAGGAAGAAACTCCAAACCAACTAAGAAAAAAAGAAACTAAAAACCGTGTTTTAAATACCTGTTTTACGGGTATTTTGTCATTTTCCAAGACATTACTCTGAAGAAAGTACCAGTTTAATTCTTGAACAATCTCTTAATCGTGTCCAGTTACTTGGAAGAGTGGGTCAAGATCCTGTTCTGAGACAGTCAGAAGGAAAAAATCCAATTACAATTTTTTTTTCTATGGCCACAAATGAAATGTAGTGATAGGGGAAAGTGAAACATCTTAGCAGAGTGATGTCAGCCAAAGGACCACATACATGGCACAGGACATCAGTCTTCAGGCCAGACCTGAGGGATATGGCCTATAAATATGTAAAAAAAAGGGGGGGGGGCTCAAGTTTTTGTGGAAGGGAAAATAGACTATGGTGAATATGTGGATAAAAACAATGTAAGACGACAAGCCACAACAATCATAGATGTTCAAAGGTTATTCCCCTTGGTAGAGAAAACAGCAAAGAAAACAGCCTTCTCACAGCTATCCATTATCATCCTCTCATCCACCCAAGTATTTTTCCTAGTCCTTCTTTGCCACCAAGGATGGATTTTTAAAAAAAAGCTTTTCAGTATTTATCACCAATCTCAGATCATTTGGATGCTAATGTTTTTGACATAATTCCTATAGTATTAAACAACTCTTGAATTTCCAGTTATTTATAATTGCTTTTACTTCTCTAGGTGTCTCCAAGTTTGTGGATAATTTTGCTGTGGATCCATATTTGTCTCAATTTTCTTTTATTCCTCTTCATAATTATGCTTATTAAAAATTCTTTTGGATAAGGAAGGCCTTTTCAGAGACATTAGAGTTTCTAGTTCTCTATATTATCTATATTTTTTCATTTATATATGGAAAAAATAATGAGAATAAATGCTTTGAGGGTTTGCTATCCTCTAAAAAAAGAGCCTACAGCATGGTTTTGCTGGCACTAGGCAGAGTTGAAACTTAATGACAGCTCTCTTGTTCATAAAGAGTTGTGAGCTGTACTTCCAGGGTGGAGAGGAACATGTATGATTGGTCACAAGGAAGCAGGGACCCTGGCAATAGTTTCAGGGCCAAAAGGAGTACAAGTACTTATGGCTGCAGGATGGGTAATTTCTCAGGAAATATCAAAGCACAGACCATGAAAACAGTGACTAGACTTCTCCCAGGATAACTTCACCTTGGAATTAAGGAAAAAACTTGCAGATCCTTAGAACTACTTCAGAAATGAGCAGCACGAAAAAACCTGAAGTTTGGCACATTGCCTTCCCACTCCCAATTAAGTAGAGTTCAACTTTCATAGAAAGTTCAAAGTGAAAAAATAGTCTGGGAAGAGCAAGCAATAACAACAACAGCAACAAAACTTGACTACAAAAGAAAGGAAAGACCAATTAGATCAATACAACAATGTAAAAATAACTAAAAATAAAGTCTCAGAAAAAAATGCTAATTAGACCCAAGCCCAGAAAGAATTCCTAGTGAGAGTGGTAGAACAAAAATTGGGAAAAGAAATGAGAATGATGCAATAAAATTATGAAAAGCGAATTAAGTCTGATAAAAGTGGTGCAAAAAAAAATCCTGAAGAAAACAACACCTTAGAAACAGAATTGGTCTAAAGGTAAAAGAGGCACAAAACTTTGGAAAAAAGGGCAGAATTGATCATATGGGGAAAGAGGTATAAAATCTGACTGACTGAAGTAAATAATTCCTTAAAATTTAGAAATGGAGAAGCCAAAGGTAGTGATTTTATGAGACACCAAGAACCAGTAAAACCAGATCAAAAGAATGATAAAGTAAAAGAAAATAGGAAATATATCTTTGGAAAAAGAACTGAATTGGAAAATAGATTCAGTAGAGATAGTGTAAGAAAGAACTGTTGGACTACCATAAATTCATCATCAAAAAAGATTATAGACATTTCAAGAAATTATGAAGGAAAACTTCCCCTAATTAGTTTTATCCAGAAGGTAAAATAGAAATTGAAACTATCCACTGATCACCTCCTGATAGAGATACTAAAATGAAAACTTCCAAGAATTTTATAAGCAAATTCCAGAGCTACCAGGTTAAAGAGAAAATATTGGAAACACTCAGAAAGAAACAATTGAGATATCATGAAACCACACTAAGGGTCATATAAGATTCAACAACTTCTACATTAAAGGAGCAGAGGGCTTCAACTACAGTATTTCAGAAAAAAGAGCTAGAATTACAGTCAAGAATATCCCATCCAGTAAATCAAGTGTAATCCAATTTTTCTTGGAAAAAATGGATATTTAATGAAATACAGAATATGTTAACATTCCTTATGAAAAGACCAGAAATGGAAAAATTTTGAAATTCAAATAAAAATACTCAAGTGAAACATTAAAATGTAAACATACAAGAGTAAATCATATAGAACTCAATAGAGTTAAACTGTTTGTATTGTTATATGGTAAGATGATACATGAAACTCCAGAGGACTTTATCATTACTTGGGCAGTTAGAAGGAGTTGCACAGATGGGGGCACAGGTGTGAATCAATTATGTTGGCATGGTCTCTTAAAAAAAGAACGTAGATATGAGAAAGAGGAATATACTGGGAAAAAGGAAGGGAAAAGTAGAAGACAAATTTTTTTAACATAAAAGAAGTTCTCAAGGAAGAGTTCTTTATAATGTAGGTCAAATGGGAATGTGGTAGACTATATTTAAAACTCATTCATTGGAACTGGTTCAAAAAGGGAAGAATATATACATATATATGTTTGTATAGATAGGTAAATAGTTGATAGATAGATAGATAGATAGATAGATAGATAGATAGATAGATGATAGAAAAATGGATAGATAGAATTGTTATTCAGTTTTTTCAGTAATATTTGGTTCTTTGTTAACCCATTTGGGGTTTTCTTGGCAAAGATACTTTGAGCAGTTTGCTATTTCTTTCATTTGCAAATGAGAAGAACTAAGGCAAACAGTATTAGGTCACTTGACCAGGGTCATTTTCAGATTTGAATTCAAAAATATAAGTCAGGACTTCAGGACTCTGTGTCTCTATCCACTCTGCCCCCTAGGCAACACACACACACACACACACACACACACACATACACACACACAAACATATACATGTACATACACACATTCACAACAAGATTTGGGTATAGAATGTGCAGATAAGGGGGGAAAGGGATATGAGATATTGAGAGGGAGGGCATAAAAAAGAGGATAGATTGAAGGAGCGAGTGGTCAGAAGCAAGACAGACTTCTAAAGATAAAAAGAGAGAAAAAGATAAACCAAGGAAATTGGAATTGATCATATCTATGAATGTAAATGGAAATTTTAAACCAACACATAAAACAGGAACAAATAGTAAAATAAAAACTAGAATCTAACAAGACACTTGGTACAGATACACACAGAGTTGATATGAAGGGCTGGAGCAGAGTCTTATATTTTAGGTGTAATAAATAAACAGGAGTAGCATCATGATCTTAGATAAAGTAAAAGAAAAAATAGACCTAATGGAAAGGAATAATAAATAAAACTATATTTTGCTAAAATGTATCACAGTAAATGAAGTAATATCAAAAAATTTTACAGCAAGTTTTTTTTGGAAAAAGTCCCATGTCTCAAATATATACTAAGTGTAGAACTGAATCAGATTTTAAGAGGCATTTCCCCAATTGAGAAGAGGCCAAATCATATAAAGAGACAGTTTTCAGGAGAAGAAATCAAAAATATCTATAGTTATATGGAAAAATTCTCTAAATCATTATTTATAGAAATGTATATTAAAACAGATTTGTGGTGCCACCTCACCCAAAAGAAATGACAAATGCTGGAGGGGAGAAGGGAAAATAGGCATACTAATAAACACCTAATGGAGTAGTGAACTAATCCAATCATTACAGAGATCAATTTGGAACTATGCCCATAGAGCAATAAAACTGTGCATAAACTTTGACCCAGTCATACCACTATTAGATCTATACCAGAAAGAGATCATAAAAAAGAAGAAAAACATACATAAAATACATTCATAGCAGTTCTTTTGTTGTGTCAAATAATTAAAAATGGACTGAATACTCATCAATTAGAGAATGACTGAACAAGTTACCATATGTGACTGCGATGGAATACTATTGTGCTATAAGAAATGTTGAGGGGATATTTTCAGAAAAACATGGCAAGACCCATATGAAATGATACAAAGTAAAGTAAGAAAAAATAGGAAATCATTGTGCATACCAACAACAAAATTGTAAAGATGATCAACCGTGAAAGATTTGGCTATTCTGATTTAAGCCAATTCCAAAGGACCACGGTGAAAACATATTATCTGCCTCCACAGAGAAAACTGATGGACTCTGAGTACAAGTTAAAACATAATTTTCATCCTTTTTTCTCTTTTTTGTTTTTATTTTTTGAATTAATTTTCAATATTCATCTTTTTGTAAGCTTTTGAGTTCCACACTTTTCTACCATCTTCTCTTCACTACCCCCTCCCCATGGCATCAAGTACTCTGATATACTTTGTACATATACCATCCTGTTTAACATACTTTCATATTAGTCATTATGTATCTTTCTTTCTTTTTCCTTTCTTTTTTATCTTTTTTTCTCAAATTTCTTTCTTTTTTGAAATGACTAATACGGAATTATGTTTTGCATGATCTTGTTTACTTTCTTAATAGGTGGAAAAAAGAACCTGAAACTCAAAATTTAAATAAAATGTTAAAAATGAATCATTTTTTAAAAGTATTATAGAGGAATGTTTTGACAAGGGCATGGATGGGAAAATGGTACACAATAGGATGTAAAGGTTTTGCATGTTTCACGGTTCTTACAGATTAATTTTGGACCTGAGCTATGACTAATGGTGACATCTCAATGTAATATTATAAGTTTGAAAAGATACTTGTGAACATAATGTATGTAAAGCCAGTTTGGAATTCAGAAAGCCTGAATTCCAGCCCAGCCCTTGATAACTACTAGTTGTGTAATCCTGGACAAGTACTTAACCAATCACTTTTCCCAGACAATTCCCTAAGAATATCGTTTATAGATTAATCATGGATTCTGAGTAAAGGGAATTTCTATACTGATGAAATAATAGGTCTGGACATCTACCACTCCCCTTCAAATAAAAAAATAGTTTGCTATCTAACTGAAATTAAGCTTCTTTGAAGTAGCTATAAGAAAACAAGTTGAGGTACAAAGGGAATAAAGGACAAAAGCCAAAAGACTACAATCATCTTCTTTTATAAAAGAATGTGGTAAAGGATGATTATCTGTAATTTTAAAATACACATAGAAGATAATTGCATTTTTTTATTGTGTGTGTTTCTTATAAAGAACTATTAGAAAGTCTTTTTCTACCAAGTACCTTATAATTTTAGGTTAAAATTGTGGCATGATTATAGTTATTAGTTAAACTGTTGCTTTTTTGTCCTCATCTAAAGACTGACTATATTTGGCATTTGTTTTTAAACTCACCTATCTTCTCGTACCCTATGTGTCTGTCTATAATGGCAATGTTATAATGATTATCAACTGTGAAAGATTTCACTACCCTGATCAATACAATAATTCAAGACAATTAGAGGACCTTTCAATGGATAGTATTTTAATTCTAGGGGTTTTTCAAGGTAATGGGATTAAATGACTTACTCAAGATCACACAGCTAGGTAATTATTATGTGTCTAAGGCTGGATTTGAACTCAGGTCCACCTGACTCCAAGACCAGTGCTCTATCCACTACACCACCTAACTGCCCCATCAAACTGCCCCATCCACCACTCATTTCTACAACATGTTCAGGTTTATGAAACACTTTTCTCAAAATAATGCAGTGAACTAGGTGAAACCATGCCTTCTGAACTGCCCTGATAAATGTTTAATAACTGACTTCTTTCCCCATACTCAACCCCCCAAAAAATCCAAACATAAATATGACATACTTTTCAGTTTAATCTACATTATTCATATTTTCTCCAACCAACAAAATCAAGAACTGTCTTGTTTGCTGAGTTATTGAGTCTCTCTCAATCCAGAACAGTTGGCTCCAGCACACTATTACGTGCTTACATTTCCATTTTACAGATGTCTCAGAAAATAACTAATTCAAAGTTAGTGAACAATAAAAACTGAAATTAGTTATTGCCTTCCATATTGACTGCATTATACAATCTGGATGCATTACACAGTACATTCAAATAAAAGAAAGAAATTTTTTTATTCCCTGCTTTCATAAGAAAATATTTTACTATTTGGATTTTCAGTCTGATTTTAGCTTTCTGTCCCCATAAAAAAACACAAGTAACTAAAAGTCTAGGTCATATTGTTAAACAGGTAATTGTAGACTCCTTAAATAGAGGGACTGTGTTTTTTTTTCCATGTCTAGCTATGTATTTCCAGGAGAGGTGGAGGACTTTCTAATGCTCTAGCAAATACATTTTTAAAACTGATTTGAATTAATCACCAGTTAAAGAATGAGCCACCTCACAATAATATGCTGTGAATCTATTAAATCAGCAAGTATTTGTTAAACAGTTATTTGTACCAGGTCATACTGAGACGATCTCTTTCATACTTTCCAAATTTGTTTGTTCTTCATTTTCAAAGAGGACTACTAAAATCATGCTTGATATCTAGAGGAAGTACAAAATATATAGGTTATCAATAGGTTTCTGGGAAAATATCCAGATAATCTCAGAAATCATCTGATAATAGATTGAGAAGATATTTCTTAGTTAAACTTAGTTAAACTTTCTATTTTTTCTATTTCTGTTTTTAACAAGCTTGAAGTTCAAAATTTGGAAAATATTTTGGTTTCTAAGAAGAAGACTGCTATGGATTAATTAGTCAAGATTATTATCTCTTCAAAATCCTTCAAAATCTCCTGATTTTCAATGGGATAGATGCTTTCTTGTAGATCACTATCCCTCAAGGAATTAGATTTTTGATATCTGCCATAACCAAATCAATTATTACTGATGATGATGAGTATTTTAGAATGTACCATGGCTGGTTCAAAAAAAAAGATACATCGTGTATTTTATTTAAATTTTAGATCTTTCTTTCTTTCTTTGTACATGGAATCTCTGAGAATTTGAAGTAAAGTGAAAGTTCTTATTTGCACTCCAACCTTCTTTATCCTCATGACCATCTCTTGTCTCAATTACATCACAGAAATTGTCCCTATTCATGGAATATGTTTGCTCCTATCTCACCTTTGCTCCATAAGATCCTTCATTTCCTTCAGTCTCTTTTGAAATGTTATCACCTATAAGAATCCTATCCTAATTCCAAGACACCTGATCCTTTATTCATACCAAATACTATTTTCTCCCTATATATCTCTTGTATTTGTTTACCCGAGCATGTATTTTTCCCCATCCAACCCACTCAGTAAAATGTTCTCCTTGAATACAAGAACTGCTACAATTTTTATTGCTTATTTTTAGTGCCTACCAGAGTGTCTGATGAACAGTATGACTTAATCAGTTAACATTTATTGAACTTAGATATGTGTACCCTTGACAGTAATGGAATGTTCTGAAGAGAAGAAATTTTGGAGAAGGGAGAATTCTATTTTGAACATGCTGAATTTAAAATGTCTATGGAGCATCAGTTCAAAATATCAATTACAGTTCATGATACAGACTAAAGAAAAAGTTACTGGGGATACAAAGACAAAAATGAACATCTCTCTGAATTTGAAAAAAACTTACATTCTATATACTAGCACTTAATCGATATTTATAAGCAAGCCCTTAATCGATATTTGCTAAATAATTAAATACATAAATGATCCTTATACAAGTCATGTTGGTACCACATGAGCACTTAAGTACATTCTGGTATGTAGCTTCAGAGAGTGACCACAAAAGTTAGAATCTGTCTCAAAAGAAGCAATTTTTGACAATTTAGTACACTGCTATGAAAGTTTATTATATGCAAGGAAAGCCAATATAGTGAAAAGAACACTGTGTTAAATGACTGATTATTCACATTCAAATTTCAGTTCTTCCACTAAAGCTGTGAGGTCTAATATAATTCATTTGCAAAATAAGGATTTTTGGATTAATTGACTGGACTAAGGCCTTTTAAAACTTTAATATTTTGAGTTTAGAAATTTCCTTTGAGAGGCAGCATAGCGTAGTATATAAAAACACAAAGTTGTAGTCAAGAAGACCTGACTTCCATACAAGACCCATCTTCCTTACAAACAGGCTATGGGAAGTGGAATAAATCAGTGCCCCAGGCAACTCTGGAGATTGAGATTTTGTATCAATAAATGGAATTTCCCTGCTGGAAGTTCCCTCCCATTGAAATCACAGATATTCTCTTCCTCCATGTCCCCCCCAAAAAAAAATTTGAAAAAAATCTTCCTTTACCATTACACTCTTTCATTTACTTCATGAAAAATCATAATGCCCTTCAACAAAGTACAGAATGGGAACTATCTCTGACAAGCTCTTTTTTATGTGGGGAATATGAACTAGAGAGATAATTGAAGTATTCTAAGACTTAACTATGTTGTTGTTTTTCCAAAGGGAATGGAGATTCTATTAGTATTCCAAATGGAATTTCCTGTCCCAACAGATTCATTTGAAGCCATTGCATTGTGTTGATAATTGAAAGTGAAAGTTTATGACTAAAGATAAAATTTTAAATGAGACAAAATTTCTTGAAGCAACTTTTTTATAAGGTTCCCTGTTCATACCTTCCTTCCCTCAAATCCTATAACCGTCATTCTAAATTATTCCAGAAATAATGACTAATATCCAGGAGTAAAATAACAAAAAGTAAAAGGATCTATTAATTAAAGAATATTTATAACAGTTCTTTTAATGTTGGCAAAGAATTGAAAATTGAGATCTCCTTCCACTGAAGAATGATTAAACAAGTTGTTGTAATGATTGTGATGGAATAGGATTATGCTATAAGAAATGATGAGTAGAAAACTCTGGACAGACTTATATGAACTGATATAAAGTGAAATGAGCAGTACCAGGAGAACATTATACATAGTAGCAATAATATATCATATCATGACCAACTGTGAATAACTTATTCCCATCAATTCAATGATTTAAGACAAGTCTGAAGGACCTATGATGAATGATGCTGTCCATCTCCAGAAAATTTATTAATTGAATTTAAATGTATATTATAACACTTTTTCTTTATTTTTCTTGAGAGCTGTTTTGGTCTTTGTTTTCTTTCAAAGTGTGATGTACTTGGGTGGCTAGGTGGCACAGTGGATAGAGCACCAGCCTTGGAGTCAGGAGTACCTGGGTTCAAATCTGACCTCAGACACTTAATAATTACCTAGCTGTGTGGCCTTGGGCAAGCCACTTAACCCCATTGCCCTCAAAAAATCTAAAAAAAAGTGTGATGTACATAGAAATGTGCTTTGTACTGCACAAATATAATTTATGTCAAATTGCTTGCCTTTCCAATGATGGGGAGAGGAGAAGGAGAGAATTTGGAAATTAGATTTTGAAAATAAATGTTTAAATTGTTTTTATATGAATTTGAGAAAAGTAAAATATTAAATTTTGTAAATTAAAAAAGATGGTTAATAAAATGAATACAAATAATATTTTTATATTAGAAGAGAAAGAGGTCATTAAAATGTCCCCAAAAAATCTCAATGGTTTAAGTAATGCAGTCTGAAACAAGGATATGATTAGCTCCTCTTGAATACCCTGTTTATGCTTTTCACAAGGAAATCTTTCACTCAATTTGGAATTTCCTTCTCTGAGATCCTAGAACTACTCTGGGTCATAATATCATTGGATGTATGAGTGTCTCATGATAATGCATAGATCATTTCCTCCTTTCTTGCCATCTGGATGCAATCAAGGTTCTCTTACATAAGCAGTAGTTAAATAATAAGAGACAAGGGAAAAATATATGTATATATAATCAGGGTCTTTCGAGGAATCCTGATGACTTGAAAAGTTCTTTTCCTTTAAACAATGTAAAGTTCCTTCTCTTTAGAGATTTTAAAACATTACCATTCAAAACTGTCCACCAAGAGTCATCTTTAATGTGTTCTTGAACTTGGGTGACTTAGGTAGACTGAAGAGTTACAAACTTTCATATGTGTGATTCTATAGAATACAGTCTTCCTCACCCCACTCCACTTCTGTTCACTTTGAGTGATTTGACTTCCTCTGAAGCTCTTCCTATTCCATTATTAATATGAACACCAAATTTAAAAACAAAAAGTAGTTGCTTGTCAAAACTTCATTTTTCAATCAGTTATCTAAAATTCAGAAAACATTTTTCCAAATAGGTAATGGTTCTTGTAGTGGTTGGACCTTGATATGTCTTTTTAAAAAATCAATCAATAAACATTTATTAAACATCTGCTTTAATAGACACATAATATTGCTGGGGAACGTATAGATAATTACAGTTTGAATTCTAGAGCTATGCAGAAAGAAAACAAAAGGAGAAGGAAAAATGAGGAAAGAGAGATAATGGATGGAAAAGAGAATTTTTTTTCCTCTTTCCTGGAAAGTTCTAGGCTCTAGGCAAAATGATGATCCAAGGCAAAATTTTGAAAAGGATCATTTCTTCTCAATTACTTTCTGAATCCCTCTCTTACCTCCAAGCACTTAGTCTTCATGATGCTCTAAGCATCTCATTTTTGCCCAGGATTATTCAATTCTGCAAGTTTTTTCAAGCTCCCAAATTACTTCCTCCTTTCTCCTCCTTATTATTCAATACTAATCTCAACCTACATTTCCTCAATATAACTGTGGCAAGTAGATCCTTGGAAGTATGATCTGAACTAATTTACAGTAATTTATTAACTTGCTTGGAAATTTTGCATTTTTAAATAAGGATACTCTTTAACCTAAATGAGTCTTTAATTGAAAGAAAGTAGTAAACAGTGTAATGGAGTGAAATTATAATATCAAAGAGTAAAGTTATAGAAATTATAGAAGGTCTCTCTATGCTGAAACCTTCTCTCAAGGCCCATTCCTTTTGATGTCTTTACATTTAGCAGCTTTTGTTTTGGGTTTTTCCTCCAAAGCTTTTTCATATTAATGGCATCAAAGGTACAGGCTTCTATGCCTGTACTATTTTAGTGCCTTAATATTTACAGAGCACTTTCCTCACAATAATCCTTGAGGGAGGTAGTAAACAAAAAGAAAACTAACAAAAACAAAAACAAAACCATTTTATTATACTAATAAGGAAATCACTAAGATGCCCAGAAATTCAATGACTTGATAGTGTGATGTAGCTCATAAGTACAACTTGATGCTTTTTGACTCCCAATCCAAAGTTCTTTCCACTGTATAAGACAGTCTCAGGGCAGCAAAAGAGCACAATATAATACATGTGGATGAACTATTCCTAATGAGAATATTTAATATCTACAGCTTGATAAATTCCTCAAAAGAATGGTATATATTTCCAAGTAGAGAAAAAGTTAGTTGAGGGTAGATATAGTTTGTCATTAAGGAGAGAAAAAGTTTATTGCCTCCCCATAGGCTTCGTAAATACACACACAAATTCATGTGTTACATTGATGAAGGGAGTACCCATATTGGTGGGAATGACATAGATCCACTGAAGCTGAAATATAGCTATCATATTCCCATTGTGAAACATGTCAATCAAGTTGTTTGTGAGAACCATGCAAAATATAGAGATTATAATAGACTTTATTCACTATTCCTAAATTTCTAGTGTGCTTCATAGTTAGAATTTTTATTTATTTTCTTATTTTCTTTCCTTTATTTTTTCCTTCCTTCCTTTCCTTCTCTTTCTCTCTTTTGATAATGTGACTTATTTTGTTTATATTAACTTCTATAAGTAGACCATGAAAGGTAAAATCCCTGACTCTGAGTAAGAGGATTTTTATCTTAATTTTTAGCTGCAACTCTTACTAACAGTATAAAGTAGAACAATATTTTCTGGGTTTTTTAAGGGGTTTTTTTTGCAAGGCAAACAGGGTTAAGTGGCTTGCCCAAGGCCACACAGCTAGGTAATTAGGTGTCCGAGGCTGGATTTGAACTCAGGTACTCCTGACTCCAGGGCTAGTGCTCTATCCACTGTGCCACCTAGACACCTAAATTTCTTTAACTGGAAAATGAAGGAAGCAGACAATTTGTTCTCCAAGATCCCTTTTCTCACTAAACGTCAAAGTTTATATAAATTGAAGACAATATTTACTAATTAATTTTCAGTGAGACATCTGAACCACTATCACTTTAGAGTATAGATAAGGCATTGCCCTCAGGATCAGAAATTGGATAATATTGAATAAATCACTAGCTTCTCAGTGTCACAAGTAACTTAGTATCATTTTAAGTTGCCAAGGAGATGCTAATCTGAATTAGTTGAAGTTTTATTATACATCTGAACTAAAAGCTGATACAAGTATATGTATAATTGAAATATTTGTCTATGTCCTCTTAAGAGCTGGACAACTCCTTTGGATCATGAAAATATAACTTAAGATATCATTGATGAACTTCTGTCTTTATTTCACTGCTAAGCTCTACTCTCCTAAGTCTTTTTATCATTTCTGGCTCCTGAAGAATACTGAGACAACTTTACAGACTTTTTATTTTCTTTTACTAAATAAAATTTAAATTAAATTAGATACCTATAAAGTCATTAGTAAAAATATTAATAACATATTTGACATCAGGAAAATCAAGGAATTGAAAAATTAATTCTTGTAAATAATAAAAAATGTAAAATGATAGACCAATTTGGGGGTCTTACTCCTAATACTTCATATGGTATTAATAAGTTTACTAACTAAACCTTGAGACATAACGCATTTTTTATGTTCAAATAGGACTTCAGCATTCAAACAGAATTTTATTATTTGTAGAAAAAAGTCTCAAGTTATTTGGTCGTTGAATCCTAGAAATAATCAGACTTTAGGGTTTTTTCTTTATTCTTAACAATAATTATCTTTTCTTCACTAGCGAATTTTTTCTTGCTTGAGAAAAACAATATACCCAATACCCTTTGGGTTTTTAATCGTTCTTTTTTGTTTTTTGTATTTTTAGGTTTTTGCAAGGCAAATGGGGTTAAGTGGTTTGCCCAAGGCCACACAGCTAGGTAATTATTAAGTGTCTGAGACGAGATTTGAACCCAGGTACTCCTGACTCCAGGGCCGGTGCTTTATCCACTACACCACCTAGCTGCCCCTAAATGTTCTATCTTTTTTTTTTTAGGTTTTTGCAAGGTAAATGGGGTTAAGTGGCTTGCCCAAGGCCACACAGCTAGGTAATTATTAAGTTGTCTGAGGTCAGATTTGAACTCAGTTACTCCTGACTCCAGGACTGGTGCTCTATCCACTGAGCCACCTAGCCACCCCTTTTAATCATTTTACATTTGTATAAGTGCATGCAGACATGCAGAAGTAGGTATAGATAGATAGATAGATAGATAGATAGATAGATATCCATCTATCTATCTATCTATCTATCTATATATATATATATTCTTATGAACATGAATATAGTGTCCCCAAAATCTAAATGCAGTTCTAAGCTTTAATAGATTTTAGGACAGTCTATCAATATATAAATATCTTACTTAAGAAAAACTCACTAATTGATAAATATTTATATCCATAACTAATTCCCTTGGATATATTTCTCCTTTTTGAATATATATGTGTGTGTGTGTGTGTGTGTATACATATGTATATGAAAAAATAAGCACCAGATTCTTTAGAAGGCTCCTCTTAAATAAATAATTTGTGGAATACATCATATTTCCAATGAATGAAAAGCAATTCCAGGTCTCAATTCTTTTCTGAACTACCATGATCTGAAAAAGAAAGAAAGTTAGCCTCAGTGCTCATTTATTTGTAGCAATGATTACATGATGAGAGCCTTGAATTTAAACTTAATTTACTATTAATTGGAAATACACCCATTAAGTCTGTCCTTAGTGCTGAAACCTCCAATCTACAGGATCACTTTGATATTTCCAAGATTGAGTGCAGTTTACTATGTTTAGTGTATTTCCTATCCATTCTTAAGGTTAGGAAGTTATAGGGAAAGGATGACTTGATATTCAATTTTATTCATTTTAAAATCTATATGCCTCCATTTCCAAAGTTCCCCATGACTCTTGAGAAAAATATATAAACATTAAATAGAATAATGATTTAGTTTTCAATTTACTAAGAACTATATTTGAGCAATAGTAATTTTAGAAGTAAATAATTTCTGAATATATTATAAACTTTATCCTGGTCTTGGAATATACTTGTGCATATACAAATATAACACATGTTCAAATATATATTTTGTCTATATTTGTACCTAATCTGGGACTCTTTGTCTCCTTTGCTGGATCTTCAACCAGGTTTCTTCTACTAAAAGTAGGGATGTACTCTAGGGTTCTGTCTGAGCCTAGGACAGTTAAAGAAATTAATATTCAGAAGGTCTAAATGACTTGTTCTACTTCACACTGCTAGTAAGAGTTGGACTTAAAAATTAAGATAAAAATCCTCTTACTCAGATTCAGGGATTTCCTTTAATGGCCTACTTATAGAAGTTAATACAAACAAAATAAGTCACATTATAAAAAGAGAGAAAGAGAAGGAAAGGAATGAAGGGAAAAATAAAGGAAAGAAGAGAAGAAGTAAATCAATAAAAATTCTAACTATGAAGCACACTAGTAATTTAGGAATAGGGAATAAAGTCTTCCTCAACACTATTTCACATGGTAATGCCATTAATTCCTGTAGTTTCAATTATGATCTCTATGCTGCTAACTTTCATATTTACTTAGCAAGCCCTAACTCTCTGCTGCCTTTGCAGATTCATGTTTCCAACTGCCTATTACACCTTTCAAATTGAAATATCATGTAGATATCTTAATATATCCAAAACTTAGCTAATTTTCTTTCTCCCCCAATCCCTCCTATCTTCTGAACTTCCCTATATTGTTGAGGTCATCCAGAATCACAATCTAAGAGTCATCTTCAATTCCTCACTCTCTTCCCCCATCAAATTCAAACTCAGATAAGGTTTCATGAAATACTCTTACCCTTCTCTCCTCTGATATTGTCATCATCTTAGAACAAGTCTTCATCTCATCCTTGGATTATTACAATATCCATCTGGTTGGTTTCCCCTGACACAAGCCTCTTCATTCTCCAGTCCATCCTCTACTCAGCTATCAAATTATTTTTTCTAAAACTCATAAATGACCATATCATAACCTCACTCCATTCAGTGAACTCTAGTGGCTCCCTATCATTAAATATAAAATAATATCTTTTGCCTTTCAAGGTCCCTCATTACCTGGTCCTCTCTTAACTTTTCCAGGCTTCTGGCTTACATTGTCATTCTTTGCTCAAGATACTCCATTTCCTGAGCATTTTTCCTGACTATACCCCATGACTGAAATACTCTTCTTCCTTTTGCCTTTCTTCACTTTTTTTGAAGTCTCAACTAAAATCCCTCTTCTTATAAGAAGGTTTTCTTAATTCTAGTGCCTTTTTGTGCTGAGTCATCTGTCTATCTGATTTGTGCATAGTTGCTTTGATGTTCCTACTTCCTCATTAGATTCTGAGCTCCTTGAAAGTAGAATCTATATTATGTTTTTCTTTGCATTCCTAGTATTCAGCACAATTCTTAACACTGAGTAGGTTCTTAATCAATGATTTTTAATGAGAAAAAGAGGCAAAAGAGGTGGGTGGGAGAAGGTCAGAGGAGTTTATTTCTTACTTTCTAACTTTGATTTCACTGGCTGGGGAACTCAGCACAGGAATTCTGTTGACAAATTAACTGATTCATATTGAAGATTCATTATTAATTTAAAATTTTAAGCAATTTTCTGAGAAACTGACTGAGAGATTGAATGACACAGGTAATATACATATACCATTCTGTTTCTTTATCCTATTTATTAAAAATAAAGCTATAGACTGGCTGATGATTAATCTCCATTTCCAAGGGTTGAATGATCTGATTGAAATTTTGATAGCTTGCTTGGTTGAACATTGTTTTTAAGTAGAAATAAAGGATAACTATGCCTATATTGATATATTATATCAAAATTAATGAGTGCTTTGAATTGAATTAAATCAGCACCACTCTCTTCCTCAATCTAGGCTCCATGGTATGCATCCCCAGATTTCAAGAAGTTAGCGTGCCTTGGGATGAGGAGCAGGGAGAGGAGGAGAAAGAAGAGGAGGAGGAGGAAAAGAAGCTGAATCCTTTAGCTCCTGTTCAAATATTATGTCTAGCTTCATTTTCCTTTTCTCTTCTGAACCACATAACCACATCAAACAACATACACTCTGATTTCTTTCAGACTACTAGACCAAAAGTTTCTCTTCCAACACATAGAACTCCAACTCTCACCATACCATTTCTCCACATAAGAGATATACCAGTTTTTAAAAATACAGATTAAAGGTATCGAGTAGGTAATGCAATGAAAGGTTATAAGCATTTCTTAATGCTTTATGTGCCAGTAACTGAGCTACGTTCTCAGTATTCAAGCACAATCAAAAAAAGAATACAATCCTTGTCCTGAAGAATCTCATATTCTATAAGAACTCACTATTAGGCAAAACTTATTGGGAAAATGTCATAGATCCTCATCTCACACCCTAGACTAAAATAAGGTCAAAATGGGTACAGAATTTTGACATAAAGGTCAATAACATAGACTAATTAGCAAATCAAGAAATACTTTACCTGTCAGGGCTACAGAATGGGGAGAAATTGATGACCAAACAAGAAGTAGAGTACATTATAAATTGAAAAATGGATGATTTTGATTATATTAAATTAAAAGATTTTGCACTAATAAAATCAATGTAGCAAAAATAAGAAGGAAAGCAGAAAGTTGGGAAACAATTTTGACAAATAGGAGTTATGATAAAGGTCTCAATTTTAAAATTTATAGAGAATTGAATCAAATTTATAAGGTTACAAGCCATTCCCCAATTGAAAAATGATCAAAGGATATGAACAGGAAGTTTCAAATAAAATAAAGCTATATATAATCTTATAATAATGTTCCAAATCATTTCTGAGTAGAAATGCAAATTAAAACAACTATAAGGTATCACCTTACACCTATCAGATTGACCAAGATTGACTAAAAAGGAAAAACAATTAAAGTTGGAGAGGTTGTGGGATGATTGGGACATTCATGCACTGTTGGTGACAGTGTGAACCAATCCAACCATTCTGGAGAGTAATATGGAACTATGCCCAAAGAAAAATAAAACTGATCACCCAGCAATACCAATACTAGGCTTATAGCCAGAAGAAATCATAAAAAATGGGAAAAGTCCCACATGTTCCAAAATGTTCATAGCAGTTCTTTTTGTAGTGACACAGAATTGAAAATTGAGGGGATGCCCATAAACTGGGGATGTTATCCCCATCCAAATGAGTAAACAAAACAAAACAAAACTATGGAATTTTAATGAACACTATGTGCACTTTTTAAAAAATTTCACTTATGTTTTTTCTTCCTGTCCCATGATTTTTTTCCTTTTTCATTAGTCCTAATTCCTCATACAGAAAATGATTAATATGTAAACATGTTAAACACAAGTGAACATGTATAATGTTGTTCACTAGACTACTTCCTACTGAAGGAGGGGAGGTGAGAAGGGAGAGTGGAAGTATATTGTTCAACTTATATGCATATGGATAAATGTTGAAAGCTTTCAAAATTAGTAACTGGAAAAATAAAATATCAATGAAAAAAAGAATATTGTATTCTAATGAGAGAAAATACCCCACAAAAAGGGTGTTATACAAGGTATGATTTGTGTAGAGGCATGGTGTTGATTTCAGAAAATTGGAAATGGAGTCAGCAAGGAAAGAAATGGTGGCCAGTCTGGGCCCCTCCACAAAATGGAAGCCTAGGAAGAACTTTCAATGGTTTAAATTTAACAGGCCTCAGGCATGGTGGCAAATCCAAAAAGTCAGAGATGGTATTGGAAGAGAAAAGAAAATAAGAGGGGCGGCTAGGTGGCGTATTGGATGAAGCACCGGCCTTGGAGTCAGGAGCACCTGTGTTCAAATCCGGTCTCAGACACTTAGCTGTGTGGCTTTGGGCAAGCCACTTAACCCCATTTGTCTTGCAAAAAACCTAAAAAAAAATAAGAGGGAAAAATGTTCTTTTTCTATACCCTTCTAGGATTCTTTCTTTCTTCCTTATACAATGTTTTATAATGATGATTTTTAATTCATCTCTACATGATCTATTATTCACCAGTGAAAGACAATAGAAGCTCACTCTTGTCATTGAAACAACTATGCATAGCTAAGCCAAAGAAAATCCTTATTTATCTTACCATAATTCTTGATTTTTGTCTAGAATCAACCAATCTCAAAATGTCTTTTTAAAATATTAGCTCCAGGGGCGGCTAGTTGGTGTAGTGGATAAAGCACCAGCCCTGGAGTCAGGAGTACCTGGGTTCAAATCCTGTCTCAGACACTTAATAATTACCTAGCTGTGTGGCCTTAGGCAAGCCACTTAACCCCATTTGCCTTGCAAAAACCTAAAAAAAATATTAGCTCCAACTCTAGGCCCCTAAATTAATGAGGATTTAGTATGATAATACTGCTTCTTATCAGAACTCTAAGTTGAGTAAGGTATTTCCCCATTTGACACCAAGACTTTTTTCCCATGTTCTTCTGGACATGCCCAAGGTGATCTATGAGCCTCCTCTATGACGATTCTCCCTTTGAAGTCTTACATTCTCCTTTACAAACCAAATAGAAAAAGGGTGTTTTCATATCTGATTTGAAAGAGTTTCCTGGTTATCCTGCAATGAATTTGCAATTGCCTATATGAACACTGAGTTTTGCTGTTTCTGGGGGGAGTCAAGGTTATAACCTATTTCACTCTAGACAGAATATTTTTTTAATAACCAGATTGGTCAGATTCTAAATTTCCTGATTCCAGGTCCAAACTACAAAATTATAGTCCACAAAAATTATTCTGTATGGATTAACATAATAGACTGTGAAAGATTTCCATTATAATGATTCAATTGTTAATGGTGCCTAGAACTGTTACCTGAAATCAGGAGTTCACTCAGAAAATTTCATCCCCCATACTGAAAAGACCAATTAAATGTTACATTAGTCCTCAGAATCTTTCAACTCTATTCCATCCTTCTGTCAAGGAACTTAGAGATTCTATCCTTATTGCCAGGTTAATTTGCCATATATATATATATATATATATATATATATATATATATATATATATATATATATATAATATATATTTGTTTGTGTGTGTATGTGTGTGTAAGATCCAATCACATCATTTCTTTGTCCAAAATCCTTCACTGACTTCCAATATCTTAACTGAAAAAAGTTCAACTTTTTTTAAATCATAAAGTCCTCCATAAACTGGAGCTAATCTACTTTTCTGATCTTGACTATAATTTTCCATGACCTTTTCTAGTCAAAATGAACTATTTGGCAACCCTTGCACACATCTATCAATGTCTGGACTTTGAGGTTTAATTAATGTTTTTAGCATTCCCTAGAATTGCTCTCTCTATCCTTCTACTCTCTTCCACTTCCAACTATTAAAAATTCAAGCAAAACAAAATTCCAAATTGTCCCTGTACAAACATCTATTTCTCATTTTGCATCTTGAATTCATCCTCTCTCTGTCAGGTATTAGGTAGCATTCTTCATCAACTGTCCTCTGAAAACATGGTTGGCAATTACATTAATCAGAGTTTTTAAGTTTTTTTTCAATTTATTTATCTTTTTATGTTGTTGTTGTTGTTGTTCAGTCAAAATCATATTCAAATTTTCATAGCCCTGTGGACCGCACTGTCCATAGTGTTTTCTTGATAAAGATACTGCTCATGTATTCTTTTTTTAGGTTTTTGCAAGGCAAATGGGGTTAAGTGGCTTGCCCAAGGCCACACAGCAAATGTCTGAGACCGGATTTGAACCCAGGTACTCGTGACTCCAGGGCCGGTGCTTTATCCACTACGCCACCTAGCCGCCCCATCATGTATTTTTTACTTATCATTTTGCATCATATCTATATCTTCAAGGAGATACTGAATGACCACTTCTCAGACTTCATTTTTGTGTATGGGTTGTATAGATGGCTGCTATGGTTCCTTCCATGTCTCAAATCCAGTGATCCTGTGCTTCTGTTTTATAAAGGTATTGCCATATTGCACAACAAGAATGTGAGTCTCATGAAGTTAGACGCTGAATCTTCAGCTGGGCTCTGAACATAGAAGCTGTTCAATGAGTGTTTGTTGAAGTTAAAGTTACATTAATTTTCAACTTGTTAAAGGTAACTTTTGAATTAGTCAAACTATTTTTTCCTTTCTATAGTTGCAAACTTATTCTAAATTATTGAGCTCATCACAGAGATAAATATTCTGAGAAAATAGGTTTTTCCTTCTTTCTAAAGAAAATTTAGTTAGCATCTGTTGATTATCCTTAACAGACGCAACTTTTAAAAAAATGTTTCTGGAGCAGCTAAGTGGTGCAGTGGAGTCAGAAGGACCTGAGTTTCAAATCTGACCTCAGACACTTAATAATCACCTAGCTGTGTGACCTTGGGCAAGTCACTTGATCCCACAACCTTAAATAAATAAAACTAAAAAAAAGAAATGTTTCTTTTGATTAAAGATTTTCCATTACTCTTTGCCTCCTTAAATCATTATGCTTGAATCCTCTTCATCTGGACTGTAATGGTTTATAGCATTTAAGATGAGTAAACTACCAGATTCATTAAAAATGGTCAATAATGTCATTTCCATTCTGACAATGGTATTATAGGAAGTAATAAAAAAAATAAGCTCCTTGAAGATAAAGATTTTTTTCCTACTTTTGTCTTCATATCAAAATTTTGTTGGTTATATCAAATCCAGGAATACTAGAGTGCCTACTGGAAGAGATTCATATATAACACTCAAAAGAAGTTAGACTAATGATCCACATAGAAATAATTATAATTAACATTTATATGACTTTTACATGCCAGGCATTGTACTAAGCACTTCATAATTATTATCTTTTTGATCCTCATACCAAATCCTGTGAGATAGGTGCTATTAAGATTGCTATTTTGTAGACAAAGACAAATAAATATTAAATTACTAGTTCATGTCACAAAGCTGAAGGTGTATTTGAACTTACCTCTTTCTAACTCTGGAGTCAGTTTTATCCACTTGGTTACTTAGCTTCCCCAACTAAATAGATAAAGAAGGCTGCCCAAGTAATTTGTATATTACAGATTTAGAACCGAATTTAGGACCCGATTTAGACCTTGGAGGTCCCTGGTATGCTGTCAACACACTAGTCTCCAAAGGGTTGAAAAAGAATTTGACATAGAAGGATAAAGGAAAGGGGTATTGTGAGTATGAGTTAGTTGTACCATATAATCAAATGAAGAATTCCAAAGAAAAAGAGGAACAAAAGGTGTCATTAGAAAAATGTATGATAAGAGGATAAGTTAGTCATAAGGCAAATACAAAGTGCAGCAGATGAACAATCATATTGTTCCACTGTAATTTCACAATATCAGAAAAAAAAATCAAGAATTGTTTCCAGCATATTTCTATGTAAATTTATGTCCTATATGAAGACCAGCTTATGCTTTTAAATTTGGGCAATATTTCATGAATTTGTCATTTCAAATTTTCTGGGTCATTGAAAGAATGATCAGTCTCACAAATATCATCGTATGCATATAGAATTCTGCCTAGTACATTAATTTGAACTCCTTTATCCTCTAACAATGACTAAATCGTAGAAATGCCCATTTGAAAAGAAGACACAGTTTTAAGATCCATACTAGAAAATTATTTAATTCAAGAAATAGAATTGATAAGAGATGGTTGTTAATTGGCTGTATATGAGAAAAGGTGCAGAATCAGAGATAATCAAAATATTTCAAATATGGGAAACATAATGAATAATGATACTACTGAAAATGAAGCAAAATGAAATTTAGCCATGAAAGTATTTAATATTCTCTATTTTGAATAAGTCAAATTCTATAAGAATACTCAGGTGAAGATGAACTGCAGGAAATAGATGGTTCTGAAGGAAAAAGTGAGGCTGGTGACCTCGAACACCTCCCCTTTACTAAAATCCAATTAATGTGTATATCATGGCATCATCACCCTGATATGGTATTCTTTCAGAACAAAGGAGACATCACAACTATTCTAAATGACACTCCTCTTCATCGATGTTAATAATCTGTGTGTGTGTGTGTGACTTTGGGCAAGTCACAACCCCATTGACTTGCAAAAACTTAAATAAATAAAAATAAAATAACGAAATCTAATCAAAGACAGGAAAAAATAATTAGAGACAGGAAGAGAAATGAAAATATAGTGTTTCTATCAGTGTGAAATACTGCAAAAAAAAAAGTCAAGGAAAATTAGATCCTGGAAAAAGGTATTTGAGTTTGGTGTTTAGAGGTCATTGGTGACCTTTGGGGAAGCACTTTCTTTTTTCTTTTTCAAATTATTCATCTTTTGGGCTGATATTTTTATTCTTCTAATTCCATGTTATGAAAATTTTTCATCATCTATTTGCTTGTTTATGTTACATAATTTTCTTCCACTTTTCTTTTACGCCCTCTTCCCCTCATAGCCAACAGTCTGGTAAAAGTTGCACATGTACTTCTGTGTTTAATATGTTTACATATTAGTCATTTTATGTATGAAGAATTAGGACTAAGGGAAACAAAAGAAAACCATGACATGTGAAAGAAAAATATAAGAGTGAACATAGTATACATTCAGATTTGGGAGGGGGTGGAGTTTTTTTATGTTTTTTCCTCTGGATGTGGATAGTGTTGTCCATAACAGAGCTATCCTAGATCTTTGACCTGCTGAGAGCAACTGCATGCATCCTGGTTGATCATCTCATAAATGTTGTTATTAATGTGTACAATGTTCTCTTAGTTCTGCTCCCTTTGCTCTGCAGCAGCTTGTGTAATTCTTCCCAAACTTCCCTAAAGTCTGACTTGTCATGGTTTCTTATAGAGCAAAAGGACTCCATAATATCCATATATCATAACTTGTTCAACCATTCCCTAATTGATGGGCATTCTCTCAATTTCCAATTCTTTGCCAATACAAAAGAACTGCTATGAATATTTTTGAATACGAGGGACTTTTCCCCCTTTTTTATGATTTCTTCTAGACAAAGGTCTAATATTGGTATTGCTAGGTCAAAGGGAAAGATCACGTTTGTTGTTCTTTGAGCATAGTTCCTTATTGCTCTCTAGAATGGTTGAATTAGTTCACAACTCTACTAACAATGCATTAATATCCTAATCTTCCCACAACCTCTCCAACTTTGATCATTTTCCCTTTTAGTCATTTTAGATAATCTGGTAAGTGTGAGGTGGTATCTCAGAGTTGTTTTAATTTGCATTTCTCTAATCAGTAATGTGTTGGAGCATTTTTTCATACGATTATATATAACTTTAATTTCTTCATTTAAAATTGCCTGTTCATATCCTTTGATTATTTTTTCAATTGAAGAATGACTTGTAAAGCTTATAAATTGATTCAATTCTCTATATAGTTTAGACATAATACCTTTATAAGAACCCCTAGTTGTGAAAAAGCTTTCTGTTTACCTTCTAATCTTGGCTACATTGGTTTTATTAGTGCAAAACCTTTTTAATTTCATATAGTCAAAATCATCTATTTTGAAATTAATAATGTACTCTATTTCTTGTTTGGTGATAAATTTCCCTCCTTTCCAGAGATCTGCCAGATGTAGTTAATCTGATCTGTTAATTGATCTTATGATATGACTCTTAATGTCTAAATTCTGTACGTATTTTGACCTTATTTTGGTCTAGGGTGTGAGATGTGGGCCGATGCCTGGCTTTTCTCAAACTGGTCTACAATTTTTCCCAGCAGTTTTTGTCAAATAATGTGTTTTTATCCCAGAAGCTAAGGTCTTTATCCTTGTCAATTAATAGATTACTACAGTCATTTTGTACCTATTCTAACCTTCTAGTTCATTGCTTTTTTTTCTTAACCAGTACCAGACAATTTTGATGATCCCTGCTTTATTTAAAAACTATAGTTTTATATCTGGTATAGCTAGACCACCTTCTTTTGCATTTTGTTTTCATCATTTTCCTTGATATTCTTGATCTTTTGTTGCCCCAGATGAATTTGGGAAAAGTTTCAATAGAATGATGATGATCTGAAATTACATTTTAAGAAATTGAGGAAAGGACAAGTATTTGCCAATACAAGACATAAACATTTGATAATGAAAGAGACAGATTAGATGGTAGAATTGTTTTGAAGAAGCATATTTTTAAGAATTGGGTAGACTGGGGCAGCTAGGTGGTGTAGTGAATAAAGCACTGGCCCTGGAGTCAGGAGTACCTGGGTTCAAATCCAGTCTCAGACACTTAATAATTACCTAGCTGTGTGGCCTTGGGCAAGCCACTTAACCCTGTTTGCCTTGCAAAAACCTAAAAAAAAAAGAATTGGGTAGACTTAACATGTTTTTAAACAGATGGGAAGAAGAAAGAGGAGATAGAGAAACTAGAGAGGAATGAGAATGATCATGCTACAGCAAAGTCCCAAAGAATAAAAGTAGTACACATGGCTCTGTGTAAGGGAAATATCATTTCTACAAATGAGGGGAGGGAGGTGTAGAAGAGAGAACAGAACTCCATCTGCAAAAGCTTCTCCAATTTATCAGTTTTTTCCCTTATCATCACTTCACCACCACTAATACTTTTAATCTAGATGTGAAAATATGCCAAGATTTCCATTGTGGAAAGTCCATTTAATAGTCTTGTTTCTATACTAATAATAACTCATATTCAGACAGTGCTTTGAAGTTTATAAACTGCTTTCCTCATGTCAGTCTACAAAAGGAGGAACAGAATTCATTTCTGTAGATACAAATTACATTTCCCATTTTTTCCAGGACCAGTCTAAGGCAGAGGACAATGTACTGTCCATGGTCACAAGCTTGGACTAAGGAATGGCTGATAAGAATTGTAACTCATTTCCTCTGATTCCACAAATAAGCTTTTGTCCCCTATTCCACAGATATCACTGTACTTCAAAGAATCCTAGAATTAAAGAGTTGAAAGGAATCTCAGACTTCCACCTGAACCTTTCCATTTAAACCTGACATGAGATCATCAAATATTTGATACCAATAATACTCTGGAAATACCATTCTATGTTTTAGTGTTCAAACGGTTTGTTTTTATTTTTTTTCCTCCTTACATCAAGTCTAAATTTGCTT
Organism: Macrotis lagotis; assembly: GCF_037893015.1. NCBI lineage: Eukaryota > Metazoa > Chordata > Mammalia > Peramelemorphia > Peramelidae > Macrotis > Macrotis lagotis. Next base: position 49,851,787 of record NC_133660.1, on the reverse strand, counting down.
CTTTCTTTCTTTTGCTTTGGGTTCATAGTTATGTTTTCTCAGGTCAATCAGAAAACAAACAAACAAACTAATATGTTCTCTTCCATAAGAGAGTGCTACCTATACTTGGAAGTAGCCATTTTATCTTTCCCTAAGTCTTCCCTTCTCCAGACTAAGCAGTAACTTAAATACCTACAAGTAAACCTGGTTCTCAAGTTCCTTCACCAACATGATTGTCTTACTCTGACTACACTCCAGTTTATCAGTTTCCTTTACAATCTTGATCACCAAACCTGAATATGATCTTTCTTGTATAATCTGATTAGAATTGAGGATAATAGGACAATCATTTGCCTTTTCTTCGGTTCTATGCTTTTATTACCCTGAGTGAATAAACTTTTTTGGATGCCACATTATATTGTCAAATTTATTTTTTTCATGGATTTTGGTTTTTCAGGGCACTTACACTTTTAAGTTGACTTTTTGAATCCAATTTTAAAACTTTACTTTTATTTCTATTTTTATAGAAGGCAAGCATAAAATTTTACTAGTAGAGTGTCAGGTTTTTGTTTTTGTTTTCTTTGGCGGGGTCTATATATCTATGATTTCATAGACTTGGGAAGCTGCTCAATGAGGAATTTCTTATTAATAAAAATTGGTAACTATTCTAGAAATTGAAGAATTGGAGTGTTGCCTGCCTATAAGAAAGATTGGATGACTTGTCCAGGTGACACACATATAATACACATATATTACAAATGTGAATTGCACTCAAGGCTTTCTAATCTTAAAATCAGTTTCTACAACTATACCATATGGTAGAAGAAAGATTAACAATATGTAGTGTCAACCCTTCAGTAATCTACAATTATGCAAAAGATGCAGTTTTTTTTTAGGGTTTTTTTTTTTGCAAGGCAAATGGAGTTAAGTGGCTTGCCCAAGGCCACAAGGCTAGGTAATTATTAAATGTCTGAGGCCGGATTTGAACCCAGGTACTCCTGACTCCAGGTCCAGTGCTTTATCCACTGTGCCACCTAGCCACCCCAAAAGATCCAGTTTTTAAAAAATCATATGTTACCCTATTGCCTTGCAAAAAACCTAAAAAAATAATATGTTAAAGGAATGAATTTTTTTGATGCAAAATTACAATTTACCTCCCCTGCTCTGGTTGGAGAGAAATCAGCTTAATGTGACTTGATTTAACTGGGAAATTTCCAAAAAACTAATTGTTGGAAAGTATTAATTCTACTTGATTCTATTCTGATTTCTTTGTCTATAATAAATAGTCAAGAAAATAAATAAATACTTAATTCTTTTCTCACTCAAATGAGTTACTCAATTTGCTGCTTTCTCTAACATTTCTTGAATCTTTAGGAATATGTTGTTATTTAAGTTCAGTCCAGTTATCATCTTTAAAACTTTCAAAAGTGTGCTTAATTTACTAATGAGCAGTGGACTGATTTCCTTTTTCTATCTTAAAATCATAGAGGTTGAGGTAGCCAGGTGGCACAATGAATAAGACACCGGCCCTGGAGTCAGGAGAACTTGAGTTCACATCCGGCTTGGACCACTTAATATTTACTTAGCTGTGTGACCTTGGGCAGGTCACTTAACCCCATTGTCTTGCCAAAAAAACCCTAAAAAGCAAAAAAAAAAATCTCAAAATCGTGGAGGTTAATGAAAATAAAAATGTATTATTTCATCTAAACAAATTCAGGATTTTCCTAGTTAGAAAGCAGAAGATCTGACCTACTGGAGACAGATCTTTGGGTAATTGAAATTTCAGCCACTCTTTCATTAATCAAAATTAAACCAATTATACCTAGACTAATCAAATATCTCTTTTGTTTCTTTATTTGAAAGTCTACTCTTTCAAGGATTTTAGAAAAGCCATTTTCTGGACAACCCAGTTGGAATATATAGGAAATAGTGGAACTTGTATTAGTTCCAGTTGATTGTTTATTTTTTTATCAAAAAACTGTGGGGAGGAAGCATTAGTTACTTAGTAATGAATAGTTATTAAAGATAAGGCTACCATGTTTCCCCCAAATAAGCCTAAGCATGATTACAACCCTGGCCCCAAAATAAATCCCAGTTAAGAATAACAGAAAAGATGGATGCCTTTAGTACCTCCTTTGTAATGCATGAAGGACATATTGAATTACAAAAAATAATAATATTAATAAATAATTAAATATAAATAAATATTATTTTCATTAATACTTTGAACAAATGATCATATAAATTATAATTAAGTATTTGTAAATACCCAGGCAGATACCTTCAGAAAAGAGGCAAAAGCCTATGTAAACAGATGAACTTGAAACATTGCCAAATGACCAATCAGAATACAAACACAAAAAACAAATAACATGTTCGCTTGATAATATCTGGATGGAAAGAAAGCCCTAACTCTAATTATTACTAAGGGCAAAGATTGAATGTGTTTCAGGAGTTTATGTTCTTGAAACCAAAAAAGCCTGGTTCGCAAGAAATTATAAGGAAGTGGATCAATTTAATGCTACTGCTTGTTTTGCAAGGTGACCAAAGAGCTCTGCTAGTCTGGGATTCAGCCAATACTCACTGCAATAAAGATATGAAGAAATTCCTTGCAGAGAGAAGAATAGATCCAAATAATGATTCCTGCAGTAATGACTGCCTATCTCCAGACATCCCCTGAAAATAAGCCCTGATGTACCTTTTGGAGCAAAAAATAATATAAGATCCAGTCTCGTTTTCAGGAAAATATGGTAGGAAATAAGTGCTAGTGAACCTAACTGGTAATGTTGACAGTATAAAGTCTGGCATTGCTATGAACCAGATAGAAGTCATTCATATACTGTTGATTGTGCTGGTTATATGTCTCCTGGAAAACCGCAGGTGATTTATTCCTAATGTACTATTCATGTCCTTTTTTCCTATGATGTCTCAGACAGGTGCCTTGCTGATGAGTTGTCTGGGACCTATACTACCTGTTGTACACTGAATTGCTTATGCTTCTTGAGCAATGAATGGACTTTGTCTTCTTCCTTATCTAACTGGTGCCTATTCACATTTCCTTGAGGTTTCAGGGAGCTCAGCAGAGGGTAGGAGAGCATTCTAAGTCTAGACAACAGTCAGAGAAAATGCCCAGATTTGAGAGATGTAGAACACTACATGGAATCATGGAATCAGGAGGAGGCCAGAATCACTGAATTGAAGAGTACATCTTAGAGAATAAGGCATAAGACTGGAAAGATAGGAGGAAGGTATGCTATGAAGGGTTTTGGATCTTTCTGGAGGTAATAAGAAATTACTGGAGCTTGTTTAATAGAGGGAAGAGATGGTTGGACCTATATTTTAGGAAAATCATAAAAGGGCTGAATGGAGAATGGATTGGAATGAAGAAAGACTGAGGCAGGCAGATCCACCAAGTGTGCAATAATCCAGGTTTGAGGTGAGGAGGGTCTGTATCAGAGTGATGGTAATATCTGAGAAGAGAAAGGAACATATTCCCGAGATTCTGCAGAGCTGAAATGACAGGGTCTTGACAACAGAAGGGAAATTGGGGATAAGGGATTATGAGGCATCCAAGATGTGAGCCTGAGGAACTGGGAGATGGGGCTACCCTTTATGAGTTGGGGAGGGCTTAGGGAGAAAGAAAATGAGTTCTGCTTTGGAAATAGTGAGGTTAAGAAATCTGTTTAACAGCCTGTTTGAGATGTCTGAAAAGCAGTTTAAGATATGAAATTGGAGATTAGCAGTAAGATTGGAAAGGATACACAGACTTGAGAGAAAGGGAGTAAAGAGCTCATAGAAAATGGCCTCATTTTTTTTCTGTAAAAATTCTGTAAAAGCTTTCTGCACAGTTCTCAATTCAGAAAGTGGGAGGAAGGGGAGCCATGGGAGGACTGAGACAGGACGAAAAAAAGAGTCATTATAGAAAATGATCTGACTCTGTTGTAAAATGATAAGAGAGGTATGGTGGGACAACATACTAGCATTGAAGACCCTATTCAGGGTTTGTTAAGTTGTTTTTCAGGTGTGTCTGACTCTTTGTGACTTCAGTTGGGATCTTCCTTGGCAAGCATACTAGAGTGATTTGCCATTTCATTTTCCAGTTTATTTTACAGATGAAGAGCTGAGGCACAAGGTTAAATGCCATACGCTGTAAATCCAGAACCAAACAGTCAATAATTGTCTAAGATCAAATTTGAACTCCGAAAGAAGAGTCTTCCATGACTCCAAGACATCTAACTAACCCATACTCTCGTTGAAGGTATGAAACATAAATTTGTAATGGACTGGGTTGGAATGATTGTGTGATTTTATGTACCTTTGTTTAGAACTACAGTGTAAGAGCAAAGGTGACAAATGGTAGGAGTGATCCAAAGCTAAGACTTTGATATAATCAATGATATGTTAAGGGGACAAAGAATTCAAGAGAAGATAATAGTGTCAAGTTGAATTGTTCATTAAAAGAGTCAAGATGGAGAGAGGATAAGAGAGTATTAGTGCACAGGAGATGACTTGTGAGAGAACTGAGGGATCAAGGGATTGGGGGGAAAAATATATATATATATATATATATATATATATAGAGAGATAGAGAGAGAGAGAGAGAGAGAGAGAGAGAGAGAGGAAGAATAAGAAAGGCAAACCTGAAAATCAAATAGATTATGATCACATAAGGGAATGTCAGAATGTCAGAATTCTGGAAAATAGAACATTTGTGAGTAATAGCATAATTAAGAAAAAGGCCATCTTTGTATGAAATTGAGATTAGGTGGAGTAGCTATTGAGAGGTAAGTAGCTTGAGGAACTGAGTAATTAGTGTATTTGAAAAGAGGTAATATTTATATTGAGGTCAGAAGTTGGGGAGGAGAGAAAAAAATGTAAGGTAGCTATTGAACCCATTGAAGAAAGCAAAGGAATGGCTTTCAGAAGCCATAGACAATAAACTAGCAATAGCAAGGATAGGAAGAGCGATTGCAATGTGATGGAGGAAGGGGAGAACTGAGAAGTAGCAATAGGAAGAAAGGAGTATTTCAAAACTACTATCTAGCCGTGATTTGTGGAGAATGAATGAAGATGCAGTCAGGAAAGGGAGCCATACTAGAAAATAAAAAATTAGCTCTATTTCCCCTAGACCTTTATAGTTCTCTTGTGCCATTTAATATTCATTTCATTAGAACTTTTCAAGGACTTTAATACTCACATCTTTGGACACCAGGTGTTATTGTGAAGTGGAGATCTGAAATGAAAAAAGTTCAATCCACATCCTGGAGATTTAATTCATTATAGAAAAATAAAAACCTTTTTCAGTACATGTTCACAAAGAGTTTTATGATTGCTGATCTGTCTCCTTTATATTAAAATGTGGTGTATATTATGTGTTTGAAATAGGTAAGAATGAAAAGAGAGAAGAGCACTGGAAACATGAATGGAGGACACAGTGAAAGCATTGACCCTAAATATACCAGTCTCCAAATGATATCATTAAGACAGATTTAGAGGACAAGGAAAGATCAGTTAAAGTTCCAGTGAGACAATGAGTGATAGGTGATGGTAGAGAGTTAAAACAAATAATATAAATAGGGAGTAATTGAATTGGTTGGTGTAAAGAAGACTTTTTTGTTGTTTTCCTGAAGGACCACTTCTAGTCTGTAGATGAGGGTAAACGTGTATTCACCAAGGTGACTGGAAAGCCAGGCATTTGTTATGGGAAAAAAAGGAGGCCTTGAAAAACCCAGATTCTAATATTAAATACCTGGGCCAAACATATTAGACATTAGAACACCACAATCAAGAAACTTAAATTTGAATAAAAATGTATATAAATTTATATTTCACTTATTTAAAATTCACTTCATATATTCCTCAAATTGTTAGGACCTAATTTATTTAATTCCTGAAAATAGGTCAGTATTATTGCTAGTATTACTAGTATAACCATATATTGTCTTTTACTTGTTAATTATAACTCACTGGACACACATCATTTTGACATTTGAGAATTTATACAAGATCCATTAGAAGTTTTATGCAATATGGAAACATAATGTAGTTGTAATATATTTGAAATGAAAGAAAATAAGCAACTTAGTTTCTGATTTTTAATTGTACTAATTCTCACATAAACATAGTCTGTGGTCCCATATTTACTTAAAATCATAGCCCATGAGCTCCTACCAATGTGTTTGAATTTTAGTCAGAGGTCATAATTAGTTCATATCAGAGTAATTCATAAAAGAGCATTTTAAGAAAAAATAGAACTTAAGGGTTTCACATTTATAAATATAGCTCCAAATGCCTTAAATCTATATACATTCCAAGGAATATTTTAAATTGGAATCTCTTCAAATTCAGTTCGTGAACCCCACAGATGTTTTCCTCTTATCAGACAAAAGCAAAAAAAAAACCCTTAAATCAAAACAAAAACATTTAATTAAGCAGAATTGTTAAGTAAATAAGCACAAAATCACCTCACAAACTGTCCCACAATTTCTCATACCAATAATGGGAAAGAGAAACCCACATTACAAAAATGACTCATGCCCAGAGAGCTAGTTCCCAAAAGGAGCAATTCTAGGTCTCTTAGTTGCTTCTCCACAAAGCTGCTGATGTCATCTTTTAATCTACTGAGGTGCCCTAAAATGTTTTTTTGCTGAATTGTTGCCACCATCTGCTGGTTGTCTATTGAACTGCAAGTTGTTACTACAGAAATTCATACAAGCTTTTATTGAAAATGTAACCTATTTTTTTAATGAATCAAATCCATAATCTAGCCCAGGTAGTAGAAAAAATGACCTTTAGCTCAAATATGACTTTTTGAGTTATTTGCTTCCCACATGAGCAAATCCAAACTGGTGTTTGGGTTAGGATCAATTGCCGCTGTCTATCCTTACATATCTAAGAAGACTATTACATCAGGGAAGTGATGCCATGACATGAAAGTCAGTTGGACTTAAGTGAGGGAATGCTGCTCAAAGTCACCAGCCTCTCTTTCTCCTCTGGAGCCATCTGGGGCTAATGGTCAGATATGGATCAGGATAACTGGAGATGGTCCTGGATGCAGCAGGAGATCTTGATTTTTTAAAGCTAGGTTTTTCCCAGGTCATAGTTTAACTAACATAGTGCCTATACTCTCATTAAGGTTAGGTAAGAAAGAGATGAGACAAAAAGTCCAAGAATAACCACTTTTCAAAAAAAAAGGAAAAATATTAGGAGGGTAAGACCCTCAGGATGTCTCAGTGATTAAGGCAGGTGAGAAAGAAAAGCAAGGAAACTTTTTTGCTGAGTCCAAAAAAAAATCAATCTGGGAGAGGAAGACCCTCAGGGTTTCTGGCCAAAACAGAAATAATTGCTGTTTGAAAGAAGTCAGTAATTCTTTCAAAGTACCAACATGCCCTTAGTCACCAGTTTATTGTCATATAAATTATTTTAGAACTTGATTTATTAAAACTAGAGGAAGTACAGCAGAATAACCTGGTTTATGAATGTTTTGCTGGAAAATTTTTTTCACAAAATTTTCCTTGCAGGATGAACAAAAGTTCTCAGTATGAACATTATATGTGAACTTGAACTGCTGGCAAAAGGATGAAGCTCTCTTACCTGAACTGAAGCATTGCTTCCCAATTGGTCTACCTGTTTCAAGTACCTCCCTTCTCCAATTCACTCAGAAGCAAATGTAAAGGAAAAAAATCAGTGAGTGAAAACATGAAAATGATTTTAAAAAATGAAAAATAAGTGAAGGCAGTTAATCTTACTGTCAATGAAAGCAACATAAGAAAGAAGACTTTCCAGGAACCTAGGTGGCACAGTGTATAGAGCACCCACCCTGGAGTCAGGAGGACCTGAGTTCAAATCCAGACTAAGATACGTAATTACCTAGCTGTGTGGCCTTGGGCCAGCCACTTAACCCCACTTATCTGCAAAAAATAAAAAAAAATATATTTTTAAAAAAAGATTTTCTATGTAGAAATCCCCGAGGCTCTCAGGTAAGGAGATTCTCCTTCCAAGCAATTACCCTTCTTCCTCTGACTCATCTCCCTCATGCCAGGTATTTTATTCTCAGTTTATATTGAATTCTAATAATTAATATTGCAATTCAGGTACATTAAGAACAAAAAACTTAAAATTATAAATCTTTTATATGAATATTTTGGGAATTTGCAATACAAACAAATTGCATGATGAATAGAATCTCAAAACAAATTAAATTTGTAACTGAGGTTCCCCTGTATATTGAAAATAGTGTCATTTATTCTGCATTCCAACCCCTGCAATCTTTCCCTTCAATAGAAATCCCTAGTTTCTGGGTCAAATGGTTCCCTAAAAAGTGCCTTCCATTTAGCATTCACCTAGCTGTTTTAGCCTGTATTTGATACTGACTATTAGAAAATCAAGTTATTTTGGTTGACTCTATCAGGGAATCTTGTACAATCTTGACAGATTCATAGCACAGTAAACAGAGAGTTAGGCTTAGAATCAGGAAGACCTGAGTTAAAACTCTTCCTCAGGCACTAGTTGCATGATCTTGGAAAAGGTACCTCACAATGATACTGATAAATTTAACAAAATCTTATTTTTTTGTATCTTTTGATTCACATATGCCAATATGTGAGATATAATCTATGGTTGAAAATTATATTTGACGACTACTTTTTTCATTCTTTCATTAAGGATATTCTCAGAGTTTATGTTTGTCATCTTTTCATAAACATTTTATAGAAAAATGCTTGGTATATGCGTATGTATGTGCATATACATATATAGTAACAGAATGCTTGGCACACAGTAGGTACTTAAATGCTTATTGATTGATTAAAGTGAAATTAGACCTACTCTTAAATAGAATGATCAATGCATGAATCAAGGGTATCTTTGTTTACCTTGAAATGAGAAAAGTAATGGGCAGAACTTTGTAGATAATTGTATAAAAACAGACATCTTAATGGTCTCACAATTGACTGAGAGCATTAATAAATACATGATTTTTCTGTGTTTACTGCCTTTCAAATACAAAATAAACTCAACTGATCAAGAACAGGTTTAAAAACTCTCCTTCATATTTGATTTGATACATTTCTTTATATGTATATAACTGCAGAGGTAGCTTTATTCAATGATCCTTTGATTATTAATATTAAAGATAGACACAAAATAGTGAGACACTTAGTCACCAGTGATTTTCACCAGGGCCATGAGGAACATCCTATATAACTCAATTGGGATGGAAATTTCTGCTTGAAATTTCTTTTTCAATTCTTCATATGCTTCCCATTTATTGATGACATTTTGGTTATATATCAAGCCCCAGAACTCTAAAGGATCTCTGTGTTGAATCATTAAAATTTAGTGTACCAACACACAGTAAAAAGAAATGAGTGAATGACAGATGTTTATTTTTTAGAGTATTTGAACTAGGAATACATTGAATTCATCAGTACATTATACTTAATTTGGAAAAAAACTTTAGTGATGGACTTTGAGCTCAACACACGAGTATAAAAGGCTGTATAAAGTACTCTTTAAGTACTTGAATAGAAATATAAAAGTAATACATTCCCAGTGCTCAAAAAAATCACATTCAAATGGAGGAGACAATATGTATTTGTGTGTGTGTGTGTGTGTGTGTGTGTGTGTGTGTGTGTGTGTGTGTGTGTGTGTGTGTGTGTGTGTGTGTGTTATGTGACAGCTGTAAGCACAGATCAAAGCTCTATGGCACTTCAGGCACAGTGGCAAAACAGACATTCATATTCATTTCTAAAACTGAATCATTTGAGCTAAGAACTTTGATGATACCAACCTTAGTTATTTGGGGCTAAAAATGAAATAATAAAAAATTAGGTTATACATGAAGTTTTATTTTCTAAGATTTATTATAATACCTATAGGTGGAAGATATCATAAAAATGTCTACTTAGAACTTTATGACAGAAGAATATTTATATATAAATTTTGGCAATCAACCAATCAGGTTACACATTAATGCATAAAAGGGTCATTGATTACTTCATAATCCTCTTACCCATCCATGAGGTCTGTTCTATGTCAGAACTGACAAGGATCCAATTAGAGGGCTATTGATTCCTTTTCTGACTAGATATTTTATGTTTTTATAAGATATGTTATTGTTATATTAAACAATGGAAATTTCTCCCTTTTCAAAATGTCACATGTATAAGAATTTATTTACATCTTTTATAGAGGTAATCAGACCAGTTTCCTGCTTTCTCAGGATGGCCTTCTTCTAATTGTTAACATGATTTTAAAAGTCAAATGGTAGACACAATTAGAAGGGAACCAGACTAATTCACACACACACACACACACACACACAGAGTTCATCTTCAGATTTATAGCTGGAGAGACCCATATCTTGAGAAGGGCAGAGGCTGTCATTCAGACTTTAATTAGATACTGAGAAATCACTTTTTGATAGGAAATAAAAGATTTTAGAAACTTCATTTTCACAGTGACAAGAACTTACTTTTATGTGTCTCAAGTAGCTATCACTATAACAGCTGTAGGAGCAGTTAGACTGCATCCCCTCATTTCTGATTGGAGCATTGCTATTTCCAAGGTGCTTAAGTTTTAGTATTCTGGGTTGTCACTATCAGGATCTGAGGGAGGTGGTCAGGACAATGATGGCAGTTTGACTCATAAGGCACAAAATGCTTTCTCCTTCTCCCTCAGAATGTCAAACAACTTCAGTTTGGTTGGCAGTTGATAGGAAAGGCTGGGGTGAAGAGAATGGGCTTGATTTCATTTGGGAAAATTTTCAGAGCTTTCAAGAATCCCATCACTTGCCCTCAATGCCATCAAAGTATATTCTTTTAACATGTTTTCTTTTGTTTGTTTTCTCCCAGTGATTCTCTAAGACTACTGAACTTGGAATATTAGTCTCCAAAGAATAAAAAACAAACTGATTATAACCAAAAAAGCAATGCAAAAGTAAATGTTAGATGGTATTTTCAAGATGTGACTAAGTCATTATACAGATTAAACGTGAACAGACAAGGTGAACTAGGGGCAGCTAGGTGGCGTAGTGGACAAAGCACTGGCCTTGGAGTCAGGAGTACCTGGGTTCAAATCCGGTCTCAGACACTTAATAATTACCTAGCTGTGTGGCCTTGGGCAAGCCACTTAACCCCATTTGCCTTGCAAAAACCTAAAAAAAAGGTGAACTGATATTGGAGCAAGAACAAAGGATAAAGGGTAGATAGTCCAAGTGTTAGACTGATAGCCAGAGGAAAACTCCCAGGATTTTAGGTAGACATTCTATGAGAGATTAGTAGAAGGATATAAATAAAATCCCATAGGATGATACAAAAGGGAGTAATTATAATCTGTACTAATAGAGGAATAAGATCACAAAATCTGTTGAAGAATTGAATCATTCATTAATTTTAGCAGGATATGGTTATTATCTAACATTATGACTCCAAGAGGCAAAAATGGTACAAAACTATAAATCAATATATTTACTTAAATGTATATTCAGAAATGTCTACAACAAGAGACTTGTTTAGAATTTAATTTAATCTTTCTAATGGGCTCTGTAAAAATGAGATTTTTAAAATCTTATATTTCTGATCAAAAGCATGCTTCTCAGTCTCTGATTAAAGTTTCTAAGTTTGAATGTTAACCTCTGTGCTTCTCAAGGTCTGTATTTCTTCAGCTATAAATCTGAAAACTGTCTGTATGAAACATCCTGATCCTCCTCTAATTGCATTTACAAGTTTGGCTTTCAGGTATAGCTAGGTGGCGCAGTGAAAGGGGTGGCTAGGTGGCACAGTGAATAGAGCACCCACCCTGGAGTCAGGAGTACCTGAGTTCAAATCCAGCCTCAGACACTTAATAATTACCTAGCTGTGTGGCCTTGGGCAAGCCACTTAACCCCATTGCCTTGAAAACACTAAAAAAACTAGAAGTTTGGCTTTCCCAGTTGTATCAACAAATAGACAAAGACCATTTAGAGAAAGCAGGAAATTAGTTTAGTTATCTATATGAGACATATAATTATACTTATGAAATCTTGGAAAGTGAAAAATCACAATGTTTTATATGGCTATATCAAGTCTGAAAGGAGATAGCAGTCCTGCTACTGTTTGGACCTTTGTCAGTTCTGACATAGAAAAGACCTTATGGATGGGTAAGAGAATCATAAAGGAACCTTTATACACTAATGTATAACCGGATTGATTGGAAGCCAAAATTATATGACTTTGTCTTTTCTACAAATCCTTTTCCCTTTTGAGGAATCATAAAGATGATCTTGGTAGATACCTTTAATGATATATCTTCTACCTCTAGGTATTGTAGTAAATCTTAGAGAATAAAACTTCATGTATGACCCAACTTTTAATAATTTAATAATTGACAGCTCAAATGGAATTTTAAGGACTATTCTTTAAAAAATCATCAAAAGTCCAAGAATTTTTCTGATTTTGATCCTGGATTAAGAGAAGATAGTTAAATATTTTCTAAAAGAGTAGATAGAGGGGCAGAGCCACGATGTCGGCATGAAGGTAGGAATTCCTAGAAAATTGTTCACCAAAAAACTTCAAAAGCCATCAAAGCCAAAAGAAAGACTTAGTGATATAATTTTCCAGTCCAAGACAACTTAGAAATCTGACAGGAAAGGTCTGTTTCACTGGGACTGGAGGTTTGGAAAAAGCCGCAGCCCAGCTGACAAGAGAACAGTCATAGCCTTTCATAAGACCTTGGAGGAATTAAGGTCCCTATGGGTGGTTCCAAAAAACCTCCCAAAACCTTGAAAGTGTGGTAAATCAGTCATAGGCTGAAGAAATTAACAAACAAAAGAAAAAGAAACTGACCATAGAAAACTACTTTGGTCCCATGGGAGATCAAAATACATGCTCAAATGATGACAAAACCTAAACTTCTATATTCAAAACCTCCAAGAGAAATAGAAAATCGTCTCAGGCTAGGGATGAGCTCAAAAAAGGCTTTGAAAAGCAATTGAGGGAAGTAAAGGGAAAATTGGAAAGAGGAATGAGAATGATGCAGATAAATGCAGATAAATCATGAAAACCAAATCAGCAGCTTGGTGAAAGAAATACAAAAAATATTGGAGAAAATATCTTAAAAATCGGTTTAGGTCAAATGGAAAAAGCAAGACAAAAGGCAAATGAGAATGCCTCAAAAAAAAAGCAGAATTAGCCAACTAGAAAAGGAGATAAAAAAGCTCTCTGAAGAAAATAACCCCTTCAAATGCAGAATGGAAGTAAAGGAAGCTGATAACTTTACGAGAAATCAGAAAGAAATAAAACTATTCCAAAAACCCCGCAAAATTAGAAGAAAATGCAAAATATCTCATTGGAAAATCAACTGAGCATGAAAAAAATCCAAGAGAAATAATTTAAAAATTATTGGGTTACCTAAAACTTCATTTTTCAAAAATTAATACACCAAAATTACCCTGAGATACTAGAAGCAGAGGGTAAAATAGAAATTGAAAGAATTCCCCAATCACCTCCTGAAAGAAATACTTCCAGGAATATTATAGCAAAATTCCAAAACTCCCAAGTCAAAAAGTAAATACTAGAAGCTGCCAGAACAAACAATTCAACTGCCATGATTCTATAGTCAGGATTAAATAGAATCTGGCAGCATTTATATTAAAGGCTCATAGGGCTTGGAATATGATATTCTGGAAGGCAAAAAAAACTTGGTTTACAAGAATCAACTACCCAGCAAAACTGAACATCCTCTTTCAGTGGAAAAGATAGACTTTCTTTTTATTTATTTGTTTGTTTGTTTACTTACTTTTTATTTATTTATTCTTATTTTGTACAAATGATGTTTTTATACATTACTAAAATATTCTTGTTTAGGAGTAAACATAATACCCCTCCCCCCCAAAAAAAATATAGACCCACATTGATTAATGAGCATGTGCCATGCTCTGTGTAGCAAAGGAAGATAAAAGACAATCTATGTTCTCAAAAACTCATGACCTGATAAGGGAAAAAACATATGATGAATTTTGTACAAACCAGATATATACAAGATAAAACAGAATAATCAATAGAGGGGAAAGTTCAATGGTTAAAGAATAAAAAAATAAGGAAATATTCATCCAGCATTTCCTGTAATATTAAGGAAATACTAACTGTGCTTGTCTGGCATTTTCTATGGGTTTTTGACTTTCTTGCCATTGTTCTTTTGAAATATAAATGCACTGAATGCAACTTCAGCCCCTTCCTCCTATTCCTTAACCCTTCTGGCCCTTAGTTTGTCTGATCCTAGTCACGTCCAAGTGTATGCCTGACTTCAGTTGTGACTACTGGCTCCTTCCAGAACAGAAGGGAGAAGGTGGGGAGGCTGATTCCTTAAAAACTTTCCCTCTTCTCTGCTGTTATAAATGAATGAAAAGAAAAACCTGCTAGAGTGAGAGAAAATTGTGCATTTGATTCACAAACCTTGCAAGATACATCTTACAAGATACGGGTACCTCACCTAGGCATGAGGCACAAATTGGTCTTAGAACATCAGGTAATTTATGGTCTTCAGAAACGCTTTCCCCTCCTTCTTGGATGTTCATAGGCTCTCAGATTTTGAGTTAGAATCTAAGAGGTCCACCCATTCCATGACATGCCCCTAATTTTATCCCCCCCACATCATACAACACATGATATGCTAAAGAACCCCAATTGTCACATGGAGTGTGTGGGTTAATATTCAATTACCTAATTTTGCAAACTCAGTTGCATTAGCTCAAGATCTCTAGGTCACTCTTGACAGGTTGAGAACTGGTTTGGGGTTTGCTATCCCTGGAATGGGATTAGGAAAACTCTTCTAGTCTTGTGATTGGCTGGGCCATTGACCCCTTTGTAATGGATTCCCTAAGGGCTCCCCTCCACATCTTGTGAAGACCATTCCTCACATCTGCCTTGCTCTGGATCTCCACTGAACTTTTAGCCCAGCTGCTGCCATATGAAAGGTCCTATCTTCTCTTCTCCCCTTCCCCATTCCACTTTCTTCACTATTTGACGATGTGGGTCTCATCCCAGCTGCCAAGCAGGAACTTTAGTTGAATTCTCTTTTCTTAACTTCGTTACCTCTATTAAAATTCACTTTCTTTACCTTGCTGCCTCCCTAAAGGACTCTATGAATTATTTTGCAACTTTTTGCAGTAACCTATGAACTAGCATTTCTGGTTTTTCTTCCACTCCTGGGTTAGAGAGCCTTGTGATTTCTTCACAAATAACCCCCCTAGGGTCTTTGTACACACCCTCCCCAGAGGGGTTTACCTCAAAGTCATTCTTCCTCACTGATATGCCACCCAAGAGTATTGGGAAATATTTGCCAAAGATAGGATTTTAGCTGAAATTTGGAGGTAGCAAGGGAAGGCAAGGGAAGTTTGGAGACAAAAGGAAAAAGGGAAAAAGTCCCAGGAATAAGTAACAGCAAATAAAAATGCCCAGAGTCAGGAGATGGATTGTCCACTAAGAGGAACAGTAAACAGACTAGAGTCACTTGATCATAGAATTTGGAGGAGGAAGGCTGGAGTGTGGAAAGGAATAAGAGGACTAGAAAGAGAGAAATAGTCTAGATTTTGAAGGTCTTTAAAAGTCAGCATATTTTTATTTGATCCTCAAGGCAATAAGAAGATAGTGGAATTGATTGGAGGGGAGTAGAAGAGATGTCAGTCAGTCTGTAAGTATTTTTAAGGGTCTACTATATTCCAGATACTGTGCTAAACCTGGGATTCAGAGAAGAGCAATTACTCTCCCCCCAAATCTTCCCGTCTCCCTCCCTCAAGTAAATCAAATCTAATGAGGCAAGAAACAAACAAAAATTTACAAACAAGCTCTATGGAAGATGAGAAATGGGACATAAGATGTTCTTTTGGTTTCCATTCTAATCCCATCCAATCCCACAAGGATTTGTTAATCACTTACTTATGTAAAAGACACAAAGCACTATGCAAGGCCCAAGAGTACTTTCTAAGAACAAAGCTATTTCCTATCACTTTTCACATAACGTTCATTTTACAACAAACCTAAATTATTAATCTCTAATAAAGAGGAATAAATAATAATCTAAAACATATTAAAATCACAAAAAAATCCTTTTATCATTCTCTAGGTAGTTTTCTGTCCTATCTTAGAATTTTCCCCCTCATTTCTTTAGTATTTATAGAGCAAATGTACAAGTCCTTCTACATCTGGTAGTCATTATTGGGAAGGGAATACATGCATGTATGCATGATAGATAGATAGATAGATAGATAGATAGATAGATAGATAGATAGACAGATAGACAGAGAGAAAGACAGAAAGATAGATAGATAGACAGATAGATAAAAATAGATATAGATGCATACATAATAAAAGTCCCAACAAAAATATAGTGTCAACACATAATTATGCTGCTATATTAGATACATTTATCTTTTTAAAATTATATAGCATTAGCAGTAATGAGTTTCTAACAATGATATAATAACACAGAGGTTAGGAAGCAGAGATGAACCCATGTCAAATTTATGAATTAAATCTACGTTCATCATTATATTCTGAATAACAGCCCTAACTTGAAAAATTCATTGCTATGACTGCAAGCAAAAATGAAAATATTGCATGAGTTTCCTTCCTTTCCTTTTAGATGACAAGAGCTATAACAGATTACTACTAGATAGTGTCTGGGCCAAGACAAATAATGCGAGACTGAAATCTTGATACTTGGGCTTGAAATAAAAAGAAAAGATTAAGTAGATGTAAATATAACATGTTACCTTTGGATACATAAAGTTGTCACTGTCATATGCAAAATGGAGCAGACACGTTTATATGGCAATTTATCTAAAAATAGATACCTGGGGCTTTTAGTGGACTCTAAATCTAATAAGCTAAGAATAGTCTATGACATGAAAATAAATAAACGAAGTTTATATGTAGCCAGACTACAATAACAGAGACATTATTTCGAGGAATAAGGTGGTTCCATTGTATCTTTTTTTAATTAAATTAATTTATTTATTTTCATCAATATATACACATGACAATAAGATATCTGTTTTTTTCATAATTAAAGGGAATAGTCTTTGAAATTTGTTCAAACTCCACAGCTCTTTATCTGGATACAGATGGTATTATCCATTGCAGACAGCCCAAAATTGTCCCTGGTTTTTGCACTGATGGAACGAGCAAGGCCATCAAGATCGAACATCACCCCTATGTTGCTGATAGGGAATACAGTGTTTTCCTGGTTCTGCTCATCTCACTCAGCATCAGTTCGTGCAAATCCCTCCAGGCTTGCCTGAATTCTCAGCCTTCTTGGTTTCTAATAGAACAATAATGTCCCATGACATACATATACCACAGTTTGCTAAGCCATTCCCCAATTGAAGGACATTTACTGGATTTCCAATTCTTTGCCACCAAAAACAGGGCTGCTATGAATATTTTTTTACAAATGTTTTTACCCTTTCTCATCATCTCTTCAGGGTAAAGACCCAGTAGTGGTATTGCTGGATCAAAGGGTATGCTCATTTTTGTTGCCTTTTGAGGCGTAGCTCCAAATTTCTCTCCAGAAAGGTTGGATGAATTCACAGCTCCACCAATAGTGTAATAGTGTCCCAGATTTCCCACAACCCTTCCAACAATGATCATTATCCTTTCTTGTCATATTGGCCAATCTGAGAGGTGTGAGGTGGTACCTCAGAGAAGCTCTGATTTGCATTTCTCTAATAATTAATGATTCAGAGCCATTTTTCATATGGCTATGGATTGTTTTGATCTCCTCATCTGTAATTGCCATTGCATATTCTTTGATCATTTGTCAATTGAGGAATGACTTTTTTCAAAAAATATGACTCAGTTCTCTGTATATTTTAGAAATGAATCATTTGTCAGAATCATTTGTTGTAAAGATTTTTTCCCAATTTACTATATTTCTTTTGATCTTGGTTACAGTGGTTTTATCTGTGCAAAAGCTTTTTAATTCAATGTAATCAAAACCATCTAGTTTGTTTTTGGTGGTGTTCTCCATCTCTTCATTTGTCATAAACTGCTCACCTTTCCCTAGATATAACAGGTAAACTAGTCCTTGGTCTACAAATTTCCTTATAGGATTGTTTTTTTATTACTAAATCATGCAACCATTTGGATCTTATCTTGGTAAAGGGTGTTAGATGTTGGTCTAAACTAAGCTTTTTCCATACTTACTTCCAATTTTCCCACCAGTTTTCATCAGAGAGTTTTTATCCCAATAGGTGGACTCTTTGGATTTTTCAAACAGCAGATTACTATAATTGTCTCCTGCTTTTGCACCTTGTCTTTTCCACTGGTCTACCACAATATTTCTTAGCCAATACTAAGCAGTTTTGATGACTGATGCTTTATAAAATAATTTCAGACCAGGTAGGGCTAAGCCCCCTTCTTTTGCACTTCCATTAAATTCCTGGAAATTCTTGACTTTTTATTTCTCCATATAAATTTACTTAAATTTTTTTTCTAACTCATTAAAGTATTTTTTTTGGAATTTTGATTGGTAGGGCACTAAACAGGTAGTTTAGTTTTGGTAGAATTGTCATTTTTATTATATTAGCTCTACCTATCCATGAGCAGTTGATATTTGCCCAGTTATTTAAATCTGATTTAATTCATATGAGAAGTGTTTTATAATTGTTTTCAAAAAGTTTCTGAGTTTGTCTTGGCAAATAGACTCCCAGGTATTTTATATTGTCTGAGGTTACTTTGAATAAGATTTCTCTTTCTAGCTCTTCCTGCTGTATCTTGCTAGAAATATATGGAAAAGTTGAGAATTTATGAAGGTTTATTTCATAACCTGCAACTTTGCTAAAATTGCTAATTGTTTCCAGTAGTTTTTTGGATGATTTCTTGGGATTCCTAGGTATACCATCATGTCATCTGCAAAGAGTGAGAGTTTTGTCTCTTCCTTCCCAATTCTAATTCTTTCAATTTCTTTTTCTTCTCCAATTGCTGAAGCTAACATTTCTAATACCATATTGAATAGTAGTGGTGATAATGGGCATCCTTGTTTCACCCCTGATCTTATTGGGAATGCCTCTAGCCTCTCCCCATTGAATATAATGCTTGTTGATGGTTTCAAACAGATACTGCTAATTATTCTAAGGAACAGTCCATTTAGTCCTATATTCTCAAGAGTTTTTTAGTAGGAATGGATGCTGCATTTTGTCAAAAGCTTTTTCAGCATCTATTGATATGATCATACAATTTCTGATAGGTTTATTGTTGATATAATTGAGTATACTAACAGTTTTCCTAATATTGAACCAACCCTGCATTCCTGTGATAAATCCTACTTGATCATAATGTATTATCCTGGTGATAACTTGTTGAAATCATTTTGCTAAGATTTTAAGATTTTTGCATCTATATGCATTAGGGAGATAGGTCTATAATTTTCTTTCTCTGTTTTAGCTCTTCCTGGTTTAGGTATCAGCACCATATTGGTTTCATAGAAAGAGTTGGGCAGAGTTCCATCTTTCCCTATTTTTCCAAAGAGTTAATATAGAATTGGAACCAATTGTTCCTTAAATTTTTGGTAGAATTCACTTGTGAATCCATCAGGCCCTGGAGATTGTTTTCTTAGTTCAATGATGACTTGTTGAATTCCTTTTTCTGAGATAGGGTTGTTTAGGTATTTAATCTCCTGTTCATTTAACCTGGGCAACTTTTATTTTTGTAAATATTCATTCATTTCACTTAGATTATCAAATTTATTGGCATAGAGTTGGGCAAAATCATTTTGAATTATTACTTTAATTTCCTCCTCATTGGTGATAAGTTCACTTTTTTCATTTATGATACTAACAATCTGGTTTTCTTCTTTCTTTTTTTTAATCAAATTGACCAGAGGTTTATCAATTTTAATGATTTTTTTCATAAAACCAACTTTTTGCTTTATTTATTAATTCAATAGATTTTTTGCTTCCAATCCTATTAATTAATTTTTAGAATTTCTAATTTGGTATTTAATTTGGGATTTTTAATTTGTTCTTTCTCTAATTTTTTAGTTGCATGTTTAGTTCATTGATTTTTCTCTTTCTTTAATTTATTCAAGTAAGCAGTTAACGCTATAATATATCCCCTGAGAGATGCTTTGAGTGAATCCCATAGGTTTGGTATATTGTTTCATTATTGTCATTATCTAGGATAAAATGGCTAGTTTTTCTGTAATTTGTGTTTTGGTGCACTCATTCTTTAAAATGAGGTTATTCAATTTCCAATTGGCTCTGGGTCTATATCTCCTTGACCCAATATTGCTTATGAATTGTATTACATTGTGATCTGAGAAAGATATATTCACTATCTCTGCCTTTCTGCAGTTGATCATTAGGTTTTTATGTCCCAGTACATGGTCAATTTTTGTATAAGTTCCATGTACTGCAGAGAAAAAGGTATATTCCTTTCTATCCCTATTCAATTTCCTCCATAAGCCTACCATATCTAGTTTTTCTAACAATCTCTTTACCTCCTTAACTTCTTTCTTGTTTATTTTATGATTCAATTTATCTAGATCTGAGAGTGGGAGGTTGAGGGCTCCCACTAGTAGAGTTTTGCTGTCTATGTCTTCCTGATGTTCTTTCACCTTCTCCTCTAAGAATGTGGATGCTATCCCATTGGGTGCATTCATATTTAGTATTGAAATTACTTTATTGTCTATGGTACCTTTTAGGAGGATATAGTTTCCTTCCTTATCTTTTTTTTAACACTATCTCTTTTTGCAGCTGCCTTGTCTGAGATAAGGATTGCTACCCCTGCTTTTTCCACTTCAGCTGAAGCAAAATATATTTTGCTCCAACCTTTTACCTTTACTCTTTATGTATCTCTCTGCTTCAAATGAGTTTCTTGTAAGCAGCATATTGTAGGATTCTAGTTTTTAATCCACTCTGCTATTCACTTACATTTTAAGGGAGAGTTCATTCCATTCACATTCAAATTTATGATTACTAATTCTTTATTCCCCTCCATGCTATCTTGCCTCTGTTTGTATTTCCCCCTTCCCCCCCTTATCTATATTCCCAGGATTTTGTTTCTGAATACCACCCCCTTCAGTGTATTTGCCCTCCTATATCACCCCCTCCACCTTCTATCCCCTTTCCCTTTTTCCCTTTTTCCCTTCCCTTCCTTTTGTTAGTTCCCCCTTTTTCCCCACTCCCCTCCCTTTCTCTGTCCCCCCCCTCCCCATTTCCCCTTTTAATACTTGAAAGGTTAGATATTTTTTAAGTTAACTAAGTATATGTAAGTTCACTTTAAGCCAAGTCTGATGAGAAGAAGATTCAGGTATTTCTCATCTCCTCCCTTCTGCCCCTCCATTACCATAGGTATTTTGTACCTCTTAGTGTAATGAGATTTACTCCATTCAAATCCCTGCCCTCCTCCCATCTCTTTCCTGTCCCCCTTTTTAAGGAGGTAGTGTTTTTTAGATCATTCTATCTGAGTCATAGAAGATTCTGAATGTTCATCACTTCCAGCTAAGAACATTCTATCTAATAGACTTAAAATTCTTCTATTAGACTCTTTCTCCCAAGTGGGGTTAAAGCCAGTTACATTCTATTGGATAGCAGTCTCATGGATAGATCATGAATTTCCACCACTTCTGTCTAGGTATATTCTCTCTGTTAGAGTTACAATTCTCAAGATTTATGAGAATCTTTTCCCCCATGCTGGTATATAGCCAGTTTCAACTTACTGGAAAGCAGTTTTTTTTCTTTTACTGCCCCCTTTATTTTTTACCTTTTCATGCATCTCTTGAACCTCCTGTTTGATGTCCAAATTTTCTATTTAGCTCTGGTCTTTTCATCAGGAATTTTTGGAATTCTTCCATTTCGTTAAATGTCCATCTTTTTCCCTGGAAGAGAAGGCTCAGCTTTACAGGATGGTGGATTCTTGGCTCCATTCCAAGCTCCCTTGCTCTTCGAAATATCTCATTCCAGGCCCTTCAATCCCTTAATGTTTATGGAGCCAGGTCCTGCTTAATCCTTACTGTGGCTCCTTGATTTTTAAATTGTTTCTTTCTGGCTTCTTGCAGAATTTTCTCTTTTATCTGATAGTTTTTTAATTTGGCCACAACATTCCTTGGTGCTTTCATTTTAGGAACTTCTTCTGGAGGGGATCGATGTATTCTTTCAATAACTACTTTGCCCTCTGGTTCCATGATATCAGGGCAATTTTCCATCACTAGATCCTGTAATATTAAGTCCAGGTTTTTTTCCTCTTCAATGTTTTCCAGAAGTCCAATAATTCTCAGGTTGCCCTTCATCGAACTATTCTCAATGTCAGTGGTTTTTGCTGATGAGGTATTTTACATTTTTTTTCTATTTTTTCAATTTTTTTATTTTGTTTAACAGGCTCCTGCCGTCTCATGAAGTCATTAGTTTCTGCAGACTCCGTTTTTTTTAGGGAGTTTTCTTCATTAATCTTTTGCAACTTCTTTTCCAATTACAATTCTACTTCTGAAAGACTTTTCCATTTGACCAATTGCAGTTTTAAGAGAATTATTTTCTTTTTGCATTTGTCCAATTGAGGATCTGAGAGAATTACTTTCATTTTGTTTTTGTGCAATTGATGATCTGAGAGATTTATTCTCATTTTGTGTTTGTCCAGTTGAGGATCTGAGAGATTTAGTATCATTTTGTATTTGTCCTATTGTATTTTCTAAGGATTTCTTTTCTTGTTGCAAAGTATTAACTGTCTCTCCCAAATTTTCCAGTTGATTTTTAAACTCCTTCCTTATTTCTTCAAGGAAGTCTTTCTGTACTGAAGACCAGATCATATTCTCCTCAGAGGTTCTAGGTCTCTCTGGGTTTTGGGCTTTTCCATCCAAGAATTTTTCAATGGATACAGCTTTCCACTGACCCTTCTTCATTTTGCTAAGACCATGAGTTGGGGAGGGGCTGATTCATAAGGGCTTGGGAGCGCTAGAGGCTTTACTCACTGAGTGCAATTTCTCTAGCTGGCCAGTAGGAGGTGCTGGCTGCTTTCTCTGGAGTACCTATGACCTTGATTGGGGCCTTCTCCCTTTGCTTGAAGGGAGTGATTGAAGCTATTGAATCCTTTTGCCTTCAATCAGTGGTGGGCTTTACCCTGGGGTGAGGTCATTCCTCTCCCTATTGTCAGCTGGGCTGGTTCTTCTGCTCACATACCTGTGCCTGAGGCAGAAGTAGTCTGCAATTGTTTGTTCTGGGAAGAGGCTTCAGATGCAATGGAGGCATGGACTCAGAGTTCCTGGGACCAGCGGAGCTCAGGGATGGTGTCCGCAACTCTCCTGCACTGGAACTCTCCCCACAGCCCTGTCGGCATTATCCACAGGGTCAGTGCCAACACCAGTGCCTCTGCCCGCTAGTTGACTCAAGCCCCTGAGGTCTAGCCCCACCACTGATCCAGCAGGTCCATCTCTCTGGCCCTCAGACTCCCCAGCTCCAATTCAATGGCTAATTTCGCTGATCTGGGGCTGATCCTCTCTCTGCACCCAGACTCACCCAGCTGGATTCACCCAAGAACGCTGCAGGAGACAAATCCTGAGGTAGATGTTCTTTCTCCTGGCTTTTCTTTCTGGATCTTGTGGGTTGGATTTCTGTTAAGACGTTTGTTTCATGTGATAGATGGGGAAAGATCAGGAAACTTTAGAACCGTGCCTGTCTTCTCTCCACCATCTTGGCTGGAAGTCCCTCTGCCTAGTTTTTGCCATACAATTTTCCAGTTTTCTAAACAATTTTTATCCAATAATGAAGTCTTATCCCAGAAGCTAATGTCTCTGGGTTTGTCAAATAGTAGCTTGCTGTAGTCATTTACTGCAACTTTTTTAGAAATTATCCTAATACACTGACTCTATTTCTTAACCAGTAGCAAGCAGTTTTGATGACTGCTGCTTTATTGTATAGTTTTAGATCTGCTAAGGCTATGCCACCTTCCATTACATTTTTTTCATTAGTTCCCATGCTATTCTTGCCCTTTTGTTGCTCCAGTTGAATGTTGTTACTATTTGGGTGGGTGGTGGGGCTTGGTGAAGTAATTATTTCGTAGTTTCATTGGTATGGCACTCATGAGCAACTGGAATTTTTCTAATTATTTAAAACTGACTTTATCTGGGTGAGAAGTACTTTATAATTGTGTTCATAGTTTCTGGATTTGTCTTGGGAGGTAGATTTCCAAGTATTTAATGATGTCTATAGTTATTTTAAATGGAATTTCTCTATCTCTTGCTCTTGGACTTTGTTGTTCATATATAGAAATACTAATAATTTATGTGGATTGATTTTATATCTTGCTACTTTGTTGAATTTGTTAATTGTTTTAGGGAGTTTTTAGATGATTTTCTCAGGTTCACTAGGTATAACATAATATTGTCTTCAAAGTATGAGTTTTGCTTCCTCATTCACACTTCTGATTCTTTGAATTTATTTTTTTCTCTGACTATGACATAGTTCCATTGTATTCATTCTGATAGATTGCATCTGAAATTTTTATTCAACTTAGTTGACATATTTCTAAAAAGACATTTCTAGAAGGACATGATAAAGTGGGACCATTCAAAGGATGGTAAACTGTTATGATAAAGGACCTTGAATTCATGCTATATAAGAAGCAAATTGAAAGAACTGGGAAGGGCAGCTAGGTGACACAATAGATAGAGCACTGGCCCTGGAGTCAGGAGGACTCAAAACACTTAACAATTACCTAGCTAACCATTTCCTAGCTATGTGACCTTGGGCAAGTCACTTACCATGCAAAAAAAAACAAAAAAAAGGAAAAGAAAAGAAAAGAAAGAGAAAGAAAGAAAGAAAGAAAGAAAGAAAGAAAGAAAGAAAGAAAGAAAGAAAGAAAGAAAGAATTGGGGATTTTTAACCTGGATGATAGATAACTGAAGTCAGACTGTTAAATTTTGTTGTGTAGAAATAAAGGAAAAATTAGATTTGTGAAGTTTGATTCTAGAGAGCAGAACCAGGGCAAAAATGAGTAGCCATGTTGAAAAAGGAATATGCTATTCAGTGAAATCAACTGATATTATTTGAATACAGAATGAAGAAACATTAAATACACACAACTCACAAGATGCATAAAAGGGTAAAGGAAAGGGTAAAGAAAAAAACAAAACAAAGTGAAACAAATGTTAGTCAAGATGATCAAATTACATACAACCCTTGGAGAGCAATTTTGAATTATGCCAAAAAGGCAACAAAAATGTACACACTGTTTGATCCAGCAATACCACTACTGGGTCTATAACCTGAAGAGATTATGAAAAAGGGTAAAGACATCACCTTTTCAAAAATGTTCATAGCAGTTCTATTTGTGGTGGCAAAAAAATGGAAAGTGAGGGAATGTCCATCAATTGGGGAATGGCTCAACAAACTGTGGTATATGTATGTGATGGGACACTAATGTTCTATTAGAAACCAGAAGGAATGGGAATTCAGGGAATCATGGAAGGATTTGCATGAACTGATACTGAGCAAGATGAGCAGAACCAGAAGAACATTGTACACCCTAACAGCAACATGGAAGTGATGATCAACCTTAATGGACTTGTTCATACCAACAAGGAAACAATCAGGCACAATCTTAGGATATCTGTGATGGAGAATGCCATCTGTATCCTGAGAAAGAATTGTGGAGTTTCCATCCAACCTTTCTGGAGAGAAATTTGGAAGTATGCCCAAAGGGCAACAAAAATGTGCATACACTTGTCTATACCCTGAAGAGATGATGAAAAAGGGTAAAAACATCACTTGTACAAAAATATTCATAGCAGCCCTGTTTGTGGTGGTAAAGAATTGGAAATCAAGTAAATGCCCTTCAATTGGGGAATGGCTTAGCAAACTGTGGTATATATATATCATGGAACACTATTGTTCTATTAGAAACCAGGAGGGATGGGAATTCAGGGAAGCCTGGAGGGATTTGCATGAACTGATGCTGAGTGAGATGAGCAGAACCAGAAAAACACTGGAAACCCCAGCAGCAACTTGGGGGTGATGATCAAACTTGATGGACTTGCTCATTCCATCAGTACAACAATCAGGGACAATTTTGGGCTCTCTGCAATGGAGAATACCATCTGTATCCAGGGAAACAACTATGGAGTTTGAACAAAGACCAAGGACTATTATCTTAAATTTAGAAAAAAAACTGAAATCTTATTGTCTGATCTTGCTATCTCTTATACTTTAAGTTTCTTCCTTAAGGATATGATTTCTCTCCCATCACACTCAATTTAGATCAATGTATACCATGGTAACAACGTAAAGACTGACAAACTGTCTTCTGTGGGGGTGGGAGAGGGAAGCAAGATTAGGGGGAAAATTGTAAAACTCAAAATAAATAAAATCTTTAATTTGAAAAAAATAATTGTGGAGTTTGAACAAAGACTAAAGACCATTACCTTTAATTTTTTTAAAAATATGATCTTATTGTGTAATTCTGCTATATCACAAACTATATGTTTCTTCCTTAAGGATATGATTTCTCTCTCATCACATTTGACTTAGATCAATACATACCATGGGAATGATGTAAAGACTAACAAACTGCCTTCGGGGGGGGGGCGAAGCAAGATTGGGAGAAAATTGTAGAACTCAAAATAA
Source organism: Macrotis lagotis (assembly GCF_037893015.1). Classification (NCBI taxonomy): domain Eukaryota; kingdom Metazoa; phylum Chordata; class Mammalia; order Peramelemorphia; family Peramelidae; genus Macrotis; species Macrotis lagotis. The sequence goes on along the minus strand of NC_133660.1, from coordinate 49,825,218 downwards.
ATAAAACCTTTCTAAAATTTAAAAAAAATTATATAACCCTAAAAGGGAAGTTAAAAGAATTATAACTCTTTTTGTTTGTTTTTGCAAGGCAGTGGGGTTAAGTGACTTGCCTAAGGTCACACAGCTAGGTAACTATCAAATGTCTGAGGCTGGATTTGAACTCAGGTCCTCCTGACTCCAGGACCAGTTCTCTATTCACTGTGCCATCTAGTTGCCCCATTCTATCTCTTGAGAATTTTACATCTCTTAGGATAATGAAAGGATCAAATATAAAGAGATTGGGTTTCAGTACAGCTGGATATGGGTATAGCTGGAGCTTGTCTCTTCTTTTGAAAAGGCCCAAAATGACATCACTATGTTTGATAGAAAAAGTTCTAATGAAAAATAGAAGTGTTGATTCTAAACTTAAGTATCTCAGTTTCCTTTGACCCTCTTTAATTCTGCCTTGTTGACAAAGCTTAGCACTTTCCCTGATGAGGGCATCATAATCTGAGCAATCCTGAGTCTCCCATGACTTACAATCATTTATAAAGTTCTCAAGTGAGACCTTCAAAACCTCCCAATATTTAGAGCCCTTTTTACATTTTTTGTAGTTAATTAAATCAGGGTTGGACTTAATCGGTACTTTACTTAGCAAGGGGTTAAGTAACCTGGATGGTGGGGGGGGGGGGTTTGGAAGTGTGGGAGAAAAATAGGCTTGGGGGAGGTGTACAAAGTTCATGAAATGATTTGACTTTGGCTGATACTTTGGTTCATGAGGATTGTGTGACCTGAAGGATACTTGAAAAGGGATGAGGTAAAAAATGATTATAATTTGATATAATTCAAGACTCATGAAGAGTGTATTTCTAATGAGACAGAAAGGGGGAGATACTTAGTGACTTTGAGACAATGCTGCTTATCAATCAAACAATCAATCTGTGATGGTATTTTAATACCACTTTGAGCCTATCAAGCAATCAATTAATCAAGCTGTGATTTATAATCTGATTAATAGTACTTGAGTGATAAATAAAAACAGGTGAAGAAGGATAAAGGTTTATAATTTTAGAGGGAAAGAAGTGGGGGTGTGAACACTGAGCAAATTATTTTCAATACATTTGAATTGAGAGGGAATAAGGTACATTCCCACTGGGTTTAAAAATATATCCTACTCTACAGAGAAGGGAGGAGATGGGGAAAAGAAAAGATAAGGGAAGAAGGGACTGATAAAAAGGGAAGGGGAAGGTATAAGTGAAAATAAATTGAAAGTTAAATTTCAAAAGAAAAATTAAAGGTGAAAGTAAAATTTCGGTTAGGTAAGGAAAGAAAATTATAAATGGAGAAAGAAGGCATGGAGGGAAATACAGAATTAGCAATATTAAATGTAAATATAAATGAGATGAATTGTTCCATAAAATGGAAGCAGATAGCAGAATGCATTAAAAACCAGAATCCTACTATATGTTGGTTATAAGAAACACATTTGAAGTAGATAGATGCACACAGTGTAAAGATAAAAGGATGGAGCAAAATATATTAAGCTTCAGCTGAAGTAGAAAAATCAGGTGTAGCAAACCTGATCTCAGATAATGTAAAAGGAAAAATCTATCTCATTAAAAGGAATAAGGAAGGAATCCACATCTTCTTAAAAGGCACCATTGGTAATGAAACTATATCATTACTAAACCTGTATGCACCTAGTGATACAGCATCCCAATTCCTAGAGGAAAAGCTAAATGAATTACAAGGAGACATAGACAGTGAAACTTTACTAATAGGGAACCTCAAACCCCCTCTCTCAAAATTAGATAAAGCAAAACACAAAATAAACAAGAAGGAAGTTAAGAAGGTGAAGTCATTCCCCTATTCATAAATAATCAAAGGATATGAACAGACGATTTTCAAATGAAGATATTAAAGCTATATATAAATCATTTGAAAAATGCTCCAATAATTGTTGAATAGAGAAATGCAAATTAAAACAACTATGAGATATCACCTCACATCTCTCAGATTGGCTAAGATGAGAAAAAAAGAGAAAATGATCAATACTGGAGAGGTTATGGGAGGATGGGGACATTAATGCATTGCTGGTGGAGTTGTGAAATGATCTAAGCACTCTGGAGAGCAATATGGAACTATACCCAAGGAGCAATAAAATTGTTCATACCTTTTGACCCAGCAATTCCAATTCTAGAATATCCAGAAGAAATTCTAAAAAATGAGAAAAGTCTCCCAAATATTCATAGCAGTTCTTTTATCAGTAGCAAAGAATTAGAAATTGAGGAGATGCCCATCAATTGGGGAATGGCTAAACAAGTTATGGTACATTAATAGAATGGAATACTATTGTTCTAGAAGAAACCATAAGCAGTTGGACTCTAGAAAAGTATGGAATGAGTTACTGGATGTGATGCTGAGCAAAGAGAGTGGAATCAAGAAAACAATGTACACATTAACAACAACATCGTGAGATGATCAACCTTGAAGGGGGCAACTCCTCTCAGTAGTTTAGAGAGCTAGGACAACTGTATTAAACCCGCTATGGACAATGATATCCCCATCCGGAGGAAGAAAACAAAACAAAACAAATCAAAATTTTAAAAAGAAATCCTTCAGAATCTGATGAACACTTTATAAAAATATCTCTTATGTATCTCTTTTCCTTAATTCTAATTCCTCATTCTGAAAATGACTAATTTGTAAACATGTTTATCATAAATAGCATAAATATTTACCGCAAATACAATGTTAACCTTACTGTTCACCCCTGAGGGAAGGGAGTGGGAAAGGAAGGCGAAAGCATATTTTGTGGTTTAAATATATATATATATATATGTATATATATATATATATATATATATATATATTTGTATATATGTATGTATATGGATTAATGTTGAAAAACTTTCATAGCATATATTTATATAAATAAAACATCAATAAAAATAGTAGAAGCTACTTCAGTAGATAGTGAAATCTATGTCATTGAAGACTAAATCAAAGTTCATTTTTCAGGCATAATGTGTTGGGGATTTTCTTTTGGATGGGAGCTAGGCTAGATAATTAGTAAGACCCTTTCTAGCACTAAAATTTTCTAATTCTACATCATGTATAGTCATTCATAAGGTAGTTTTCAAATGTTTCATGATAGATAATAACACTTGAATCAATTCCCAAATACATTACTAAGGTAAAAAAAAAAAAAAACTTTGTTGCATCTGTTAACTTGGTTTTGACAGAAGATTATAGTGGCTGAATATCTCTTGTTTTGTTTCCCAAAAGTTTTTTCACTGTTTTCTATAAGAAAACAATATCACAGGAGAATAAAGGAAGTAGTGCAAAGACTAAGAAATTAAATTTAGCAGGCATGCTAATGAAATGACAACATGAATGCGGCTCACAAATATATGATGAAGCTAGATCTCAGAAAGAGGTGAAAAATGAAAAAACCCTGTAACCCTTAAAATAAGTTATTATCAACATTTCTAAATAGAATATATTGTAATAGAGATAGGATTACAAGATTTATTAATGCAAAATTTAATAGTTCAGTCTCACATGTTCAGTCACACAACTGAACTCCAAAACATCTCTGACATCTGAGGGTAAATTTTACTTGAACTATCTATATTTAAATAACATGGACAAAGCTTTAATGTTAATAAAAAACAAATATTAATCAAAAATACAAAGCAAATAGAAAAACAATAATCAATAACATTTCATTGCCCAGGCTTTCGTGAAAAAAAGTTGCATTTATAACCAGGAGAGGGCGTGATTTGACTACTTTTTGAGTGAGTATATCTGTATTTCAAACAGAATAAATATTTGAAAGAAATTTTTTTTCTGAAAAACCTCCAAGGTCTTTTGAATGAATAGTTGATATAAAAATAGCTGCCTCCTCCATTCCCCCCCCAATGAATTATTTTTTGCTACGAGAAAATTTCCTAATCCCACCCAGTTGCTAGCATTTCCTTCCCAAAATTGTCCTGTTTTTAATTTTGTATATGCCCTCTTGTATATTTTTTATTCCCTCATAGAATATGTTTCATGAGATCAATAATTGTTCCAGTTTTGCCTTTATAGTTTCAGCATTTCGCAAAAAAGTCTGGTACAGAGTAGGCACTTTCTAAATGCTTTTTGATTACTTAATTGATTCATCACTTGCTTCCTTAATTTATGAATATACCTGTGGTTTTATAGCTCCTGGAAGCTGCAACCAATATGATTGCAACCGAGTAGGCTGAACCATAGTGGCATACATTTAGAACTAGAATACTCATTAAAGAACATTTAGTGGTAATATCTTCATTTTGTGGAGGAACAAATTGAGATCCTCAGAAATCTGGAAAGAGATGCATGCACTGATGAAAAGTGAAGTAGCATAACCAGGAGAACATTGTATAGAGTATCAACAACATTGTGTGTTGATCAACTATGAATGACTTAAATCTTCTTAACAAATACAATGATCCAAGACAAGTTCAAAAGACTCATAATGGAAAATTTAAGAGGCAGTTCAGTGGTGTAGTGAATAGGGCACTAGCCTAGGAGTCAGGAGGATGTGAGTTTGAATCCATATTCACACTTGACACTTACTAGCTGTATGACCTTGGGCAAGTCACTTAACTCTAATTGCCTAGCATTCAGGGCCATCTCCAGTCATTCTGGACCCAGATGATTCTGGAGACGAAAGTGAAGCTGGTGACTTAGCTCCTCCTCACTCAATTCCAATTCATGTTCTTTTCATGGCAATACCTCTCTGATGTCATAGTCTTCTTTTTTTCCCTCAGTTTTATTTTTTCTTATTTTGTACAAAGAATGATTTTTATACATTACTAAAATATTCTTCTTTAAGAGTAAACATAATACCCCCTCCCCCCAAGAAAATATAGACCCACATAGGCAATAAAGTAAAGGGGAGAGAAAAAATTAAAATAATAATAATAATAATAATAATAATAATTGTAGGTATGGCCCGGTGGCGCAGTGGATGGAGCACCGACCTTGGAGCCAGGACCACCCAAGCCCAAATCCAGCCCCAGACACTCAAAAATCACACAGTTGTGTGACTCCATGCAAGCCACCCCAACCCGATTGGCCTACAAAAAAAAAAAAAGACCCAAAATAACAACAAAATAGTAATAATAATAGTAGGGGTGGCTGGGTGGCAGACAGATCACTGATCCTTGAGCCAGGAGCACCCAGGCCCAAATCCAGCCTCAGACAACCAACAATCACCCAGTTGTATGGCCCCAGGCAGGCCACCCAGTTCCATTTGCCCTGCAACACACCCCATATAACAATAATAATAATAAAAACTGTGCTTCAGTCTGTGTTCCAACACCAGCAGCTCTGTCACGGGTGGATCACATTCTTTAGGATAAGTCCATCACAAAAGTTACTTCCATATTTTTCTACTGTTGCCATTGCTGATCGCAACTCCCTCCATTTGTTCTTCTCCACTACCATGAACTATATTTTCTCTCTCCTTTCCCTCTGTCTCTGCTGTAGGGTAGTTGAGTGGCACAGCAGACAGATCCTCAGCCCTGGGGCCAAGAGGCCCTGAACCCACATACCACCCCTTAGGCCCAACATTCACCTAGCCCTATGGTCGTGGACAGGCCATCCAATCCCAGCCCCTTGCAAGAAATAAAAAAGAAAATGTGTTATATCTGAACACTCTGCCCCCATGGTCCATCCTCTCCTCCATCACTAACATACACCCCCCTTTCCCCTGTCCCCCTTCTCTCCTTCTTACTACAGATGTCTATACCCAATTTAGTATATATGCTGTTTCATCTCCTAGCCACCTCTGATGAAGGCAAAGATTCCCTCATTCCCCCTTGCCTTCCCCCCTTCCATGTCATTGCAATAGCTCATTATAATAAAGAAAAATCTTATTATATGAAATATCTTAATCTATTCCTCCTGTCCTTTTTCTTTCTCCCATTACATTTCCCTTTTATCTATTGACTCCATTTTTATAACACAATTTATCTTCAAATTCAATTTTGTCCTGTGCTTTATCTATAAAAGCTCCTTCTACGTGCTCTCTTAAATGAGAAGGTTCATATGAGTATTATCAGTATCATTTTTCTATACATACATGTAGTTCATCATCATTAAGTCCCTCATATTTTCCTCTTCTCCACTCTCTATGCTTTGCCTAAGTCCTGTATTTGAAGATCAAACCTTCTGTTCAGCTCTGGCCATTCCAACAGGAAAATTTGAAATTCCCCTGGTTCATTGAAAGTCCATCTTTGGGGCGGAGCCAAGATGGCGACATGAAGGGATCGAGTCTAAGGAGCTCTCTGATAAAAACTGATAAACTAAGGACTCCAACTAAACTTTTGAGAGACAGAACCCACAAAGGGACCCAGTGAGGCAGTTCTCCTACTCAAGGTAACCTGGAAAAGAGCAGAAAAGCTCTGCTCCCCGGGGTCGGAGGGGTGGCCCACCAGAGCCAAAGAACTTCAGCCTCCCAGATGCAGCCCCAGGGCACTGGGAGCCGAGGCTCACAGCAGCAGGGGAGTCTCCTGAGCTGCACCAAAAGGAACACCGGCACAAAGTGGGGGAACAGCAGGGGACCTCTGCCAGAGCGAGCACATGGAGCCCAGCCCTCGGGGCACACAGCAAGCAGCTTGGTCTTTCTGCAGCCCAAATCCAGGAAACAGAAGCAGGGGGAGCCCATAAGCAGGAGGCCCCAGGGCATGAACCCATTGAGCTGAGGGAGGGGAGTGAAGAGAGAGAGAGAGACTGCCTAGCTCTGTCCTCTGCCTCTGGAACAGGACTCTGGGGCTCTGACCACATTCAGATCCTGATCCCAGTCTAGGCCCCCCCATAGAACAACAGCCCCCCCCCCCACCTCGGCCCCGTGGCAGAGGGGGGCGCTTATGGTCATTCACAGACCAGGAGGGAGGACAGAACCTCACACACTGAGACCCTTGTGGGAGTGTCCCAAAAGCTCAGGAAGCACCCTAAAAAAACAGACTTAGGCTGGGAAAAAGAGCAAGCAAAGAAATAAGAGGAAGATCATTGACAAATATTTTGCAAATGAGCCCAAGAAGGATGAAAATACTCAGTCTGAAGATGAGGAAGCACAAGCTCCTGCATCTAAAGACTCCAAGAAAAACAGAAATTGGGCTCAGGCTATGATAGAGCTCAAAAAAGACTTTGAAAATCAAATGAGGGAGTTGGAAGAAAAACTGGGCAAAGAAAGGAGAGAGATGCAGGAAAAACATGAAAATGAAGTCAGCAGCTTAGTCAAGGAAATCCAAAATAATGCTAAAGAAAATAGCATGCTAAAAACCAGCTTAGGTCAAATGGACAAAACAGTTCAAAAAGTTATTGAGGAGAAGAATGCTTTAAAAAGCAAAACTGGCCAGATGGAAAAAGAGATAAGAAAACTCTCTGAGGAGAATAAATCCTTCAGACAAAGAATAGAATTCAGGGAGATTGATGAATTTACCAGAAATAAGGAATCAATACTTCAAAACCAAAAAAAAAAATGGAAAATTAGAAGAAAATGTGAAATATCTCATTGAAAAAACAACTGATATGGAAAACAGACTTAGGAAAGATAATTTGGAAATTATTGGAATACCTGAAAGTCACGATCAGGAAAAGAGCCTTGACATCATTTTCAAAGAATTACTACAGGAAAATTGCCCTGATATTCTAGAAGCAGAGGGCAAAATAGAAATGGAGAGAATCCACAGTTACAGAACTCCCAAGTCAAAGAGAAAATATTACAAGCAGCCAGAAGGACACAGTTCAAATATCATGGAGCTGCAGTCAGGATCACACGGGACTTAGCTGCAACTACATTGGAAGCTCGTAGGGCTTGGAATACAATATACCAGAAGGCAAGAGAGCTTAGAATGCAGCCAAGAATGAACTACCCAGCAAGGCTGAATGTCCTCTTCCAGGGAAAAAGATGGACTTTCAATGAACCAGGGGAATTTCAAATGTTCCTTTTGGAATGGCCAGAGCTGAACAGAAGGTTTGATCTTCAGATACAGGACTCAGGTGAAGCGTGGAGAGTGGAGGAGAGGGGGGAAATATGAGGGACTTAATGAGGATGAACTGCATGTATAGAAAAATGATACTCATAATATTCATATGAACCATCTCAGTTAATAGAGCAGGTAGAGGGAGCTTTTATAGTTGAAGCACAGGAGAACGCTGAATTTGAAGATAAAATATGGTGTAAAAATGGAGTCAATAGGGAAAAAATGGAAATGGCAAGGGAGAAAGAAAAAGGAGAGGGGGAATAGTCCAAGATATTTCACATAATAAGATTTTTTTTATTACAATGAGCTATTGCAATGATATGGAAGGGGGGAAGGCAAGGGGGAATGAGGGAACCTTTGCTCTCATCAGAGATGGCTAGGAGAGGAAACAGCATATATACTCAATGGGGTATAGACATCTGGCATAAGAAGGAGGGGGGGAGCAGGGGGAAGGGGTGGGGATGTGAATAAAGGAGGAGAGGAAGGACCATGGGGGGACAGTGTTCAGATATAACACGTTTTCTTTTTTACTTCTTGCAAGGGGCTGGGATTGGATGGCCTGCCCAGGACCATAGGGCCAGGTGAATTCTGGGCCTAAGGAGTGTTATGGGGGCTCAGGGCCTCTTGGCCCCAGGACCAGGGATCTGTCTGCTGTGCCACTCAGCTACCCTACAGCAGAGTCAGAGTGAAAGGAGAGAGAAAATATAGTACATGGTAGTGGAGAAATAAGAACGGAGGGAGTTGCGATCAGCAATGGCAACAGTGGAAAAATATGGAAGTAACTTTTATGATGGACTTATCATAAAGAATGTGATCCACTCATGACAGAGTTGATGGTGTTGGAACAAAGACTGAAGCACATTTTTTTGTTATTATTATTTAGGGGAGGGTGCGGGGAAAGTGGGGCTGGGTGGCCTGCCTGGGGCCACATAGCAGAATGATCTTTGGGTGTCTGAGGCCGGAATCGGACCCAGGTGCTCCTGGCTCAAGGCCCAATGCTCTGTCTGCCACCCAGCCACCCCTACTATTATTACTATTTTATTTTATTTTGGGTCTTTTTTTTTCTTTCTTCTTTTTGGTTTTTGCAGGGCAGTGGGGATCACGTGGCTTGTATGTCATATGGCTGGGTGATTATTGGGTTTACGAGGCTGGATATGGACTCGGGTGCTCGTGGCTCCAGGGCTGGTGCTTCGTCCATTGCACCACCTGGCCATACCTACAATTATTACTATATTTTTTTTATTTTAATTTTTTCTCTCCCCTTTACTTTTTCACCCAAGCAAGTCTATCTATATTCATGGGGGGAGGGGCATTTTGTTTACTTGTAAACAAGTATATTTTATTAATGTAAAAAAAAAAACATTTGTATGAAATGAGAATAAAAAAACATTTAAAAACAAAGAAAGTCCATCTCTTTCCCTGGGAAAGGATGTTCAGTTTTGCTGGGTAGTTGATTCTCAGCTCTTTTGCCTTCCAGAATATTATATTCCAAGCTCTACGAGCTTTTAATGTAGTTGCTGCTAAGTCCTGTGTAATCCTGACTACAGCTCCATGATATTTGAGTTGTGTCCTTCTGGCTGCTTGTAATATTTTCTCTTTAACTTGGGAGTTCTGGAACTTGGCTATAATATTCCTGGTGTTGTTTTTTGGGGGGGGACTTCTTTCTCGGGGAGATCAGTGAATTCTCTCCATTTCTATTTTCCCCCTCTGCTTCTAGGATATCAGGGCAATTTTCCTGTAATAATTCTTTGAAAATGATGTCAAGGCTCTTTTCCTGGTCATGACTTTCATGTATTCCAATAATTTTTAAATTATCTTTCCTAAATCTGTTTTCCATATCAGGTTTTTTTTCAATGAGATGTTTCACATTTTCTTCTAATTTTTCATTCTTTTGGTTTTGAAGTATTGAGTCCTGATTTCTAGTAAAATCATCAATCTCCCTGAGTTCTATTCTTTGTCTGAAGGATTTGTTTTCCTCAGAGAGCTTTCTTATCTCCTTTTCCATCTGGCCAATTCTGCTTTACAAAGCATTTTTCTCCTCAATAACTTTTTAAACTGTCTTATCCATTTGACCTATCCTGGTTTTTAACATGTTATTTTCTTCAGCATTTTTTTCCATCTCCTTGACTAAGCTGCTGACTTCATTTTCATGTTTTTCCTGCATCTCTCTCATTTCTTTGCCCAATTTTTCCTCTATCTCCCTCACTTGATTTTCAAAGTCTTTTTTGAGCTCTGACATAGCCTGAGCCCAATTTCTGTTTTTCTTGGTGTCTTTAGATGCAACAGCTTGTACTTCCTCATCTTCAGATTGAGTATTTTGATCCTTCTTGGGGTCACAGGCAAAGTATCTCTCAATTGTGTTCCTCTTTGTTCTCTGCTTACTCATTTTCCCAGCCTGAGCCTGGTTTTGGGGTGCTTCCTGAGCTTTTGGGACAGCCCCAACAAGGATCTCATTGTGTGAGGCTCTGTCCTCCCTCCTGGTCTGTGAATGACCATGGGGTCCCCCTCTGCAACGGGGCTGAGGTGAGGGGGGGACCTGCTGTTCTGTGGGGGGCGGGCTAGACTGGGATCAGGATCTGAATGTGGTCAGATCCCCAGAGTCCTGTTCCAGGGACAGAGGACAAAGCTAGGCAGTCTCTTTCTTCACTCCCCTCCCTTGGCTCAATGGGCTCATGCCCTGGGGGCTCCTGCTTGCTTACTGGCTCCACCTGCTTCTGTTTCCTGGGATCTGGGCTGCCTTGACCATGCTGCCCATTGTGTGTCCTGAGGGCTGGGCTTCACGTGCTTGCTCTGGCAGAGGTGTCACCCCATTCTCCCAAGTTTTGCCTTGTGCTCCCCAGAGTGTAGGTCAGGAAACTGTTCTACGCTGCTGTGAGCGTCGGCTCCCAGCAGCCTGGGGCTGCCTCTGGGAGGCTGAAGTTCCTTCACTCTTGCGGGCCACCCGTGGGCTACCCCTCCAACCCCATGGTGCCGAGCCTTTCCTCTCTTTTCCAAGTTACCTTAGGTTGGAGAATTGCCTCACTGGATCCCTCGGTGGGTTCTGTCTCTCAAAAATTTAGTTAGAGTCCTTAGTTTATAAGTTTTGCTCCAGAGCAACTGAGAGAAGGTTGCCATCTTCGCTCCGCCTTCCCCCATAGTCTTCTTTGAGAACAAAGGACAAACATCATCAATGGAAGATGCTATCCACATTCAGAGAAAGAACCAATGGAGACATACAAATGAAAACACACTATTTTCACTTTTCTTTCCTTTTTTCAAGTTTTTTTTTTTCTTTTGGTCTGTTTCTTCTTCCACAACATGACTAATATGAAAATTTACATGATTGTGTACATATATATATATATATACACACACACACACACACACACACACACACACACACATATACACACACACACACACATATATATATATATATATATATATATACATATATATAACCTATATCAAATTGTTTACTATCTTAGGGAAGGGAGAGGAGAGGAGAGGGTTTAGGGGATGGAGAGACAGAGAAAATTTGGAACTCAAAATTTTATGTAAAAAAAAATCAATGTTAAAAATTGTCTTTACATTGGAAAAAAATACAATATAAAATAATATTATTAACAATAGTTGTCCTTCCTGTTTTAACATGAATACATCAACCAAGATAATGGACATGACTTGTACATTATTTTTATTATAGTGAGGAGTATGTTGTGCAAAGACATTTTTCCTACTTAACTTTTCCAGAATCATTTCACCTTGTGACCAGTTTTGCTAGGAAATGGATCTTCTGGTTATGTTCTGCATGCTTCAGTAGTCCTTGACCTCTGAGTATGATTTTTTCCTCCTGTATCAACAAGGTACCTCAGTGCTCCAGCAATGTTGGACAAAGCACCACGATATCTGTGGACAAAATACTGACACACATCAAGTCTAAGTCTGTTTCTCAATGAACTAGTCATCAATATGGCTTTTCTCTTACACCTTCAATCTTACTCCCACTGAAACCCAAAGACTGATTTCCCAAAAGCTTCCCAGCAGGTCATGGGAATAATACCACCTGATCACTAATTCACATTGTTTATAGTTGGAGCAACCATATGTTTGTGAATGATGGCATGATGGTGTCTGATTTTCTTCAGTACTCTGACTTTTGTTCTTTATTAATGAAAACATTCTTTGCAAATGCTTTTTTTAGGTTTTTGCAAGGCAAACAGGGTTAAGTGGCTTGCCCAAGGCCACATAGCTAGGTAATTATTAAATGTCTGAGACCAGATTTGAATGCAGGTACTCCTGACTCCAGGGCCGGTGCTTTATCCACCATGCCACCTAGCCACCCCTTTGCAAATGTTTTTGCCCTGATCCATCTTTTAACACACCAAGAAGTTCACCCCTAGTGGCAAAATATGAATGCCTCTGGCTGTTCCTCTTAGTTCCAAAAAGTAAGAAAATAAAACTAGAGTTCCATTTCATTATTCCCAGCTGGGGTATTTAGATGACTTGGGCAAGCTTTGAACACTAATTTTTATAAAGTATATGTTTTGCTATCAGTCCACATGAGGAATATAATATTTTCTTTGGACAAAGCTTTGGAATAACATTAATTCACTTAAAGATCAAAAGAGCTCAATCAACAAGATAAAGGGCTTTAGGAAGGAAGGAAGGAGGGAAGGGGGAAAGGGGAAGGAAGGGAAGGAAGGAAGGAAGGAAGGAAGGAAGGAAGGAAGGAAGGAAGGAAGGAAGGAAGGAAGGAAGGAAGGAAGGAAGGAAAGGAGAAGGGAAGGAAAGAAAAGGGAGAAGGGAAGGGAAGGGGGAAGGGGAAGGGGAAGGGGGAAACAGGGGAAGAGGAGGAAGGGAAAGGGCAAAAAGGGTAGGTAGGAGAAGAAGAGGAAGGAAGGGAAAGGGGGAGAAGGGGAAGGGGAAAAGGTGGAAGGGGAAGGGGAAGAAGGGGAAGGGAAAGGTGGAAGAGGAAAAGAAGAGAAAGATAATAGTTATTGTTCCAAAAGTAAGTACAAACCATTAGGATTGCAATTTTGAAAATAAGCATAAAGTCACTGGATGTATGTGGATGGGAGGCGGGTAAGCCAAGAGACTAATCTTAGTTGTTAGATTTGATTTTGTGGTTTTGCAGTTCTGAATTAAGCATAAGGATCGATAGTGCATTGGTGATTAGAATCCTCAAAAAGTATTTTGTCATTCAAATTCATAAGACTAAATTTTGAATGTTGAAAATTTAGCTCTAGAACCAAGTCTCTGTTTAAAAATAAAATAAGATAAAAATAAAAGCTTGATGGATGTGACCAAAATGTCTGAAGCTTGTTGAATTATTGTTAAACTTTGAGATTAAAAATAATGTCAATAAAATTTCAGCTTCCTCCTCTGGAGCCCTTTGGCTACAGACAATAATATTTACTTTTTTCCTATTTCTTTAAGCAAGTGAGAATTCCTAATATTTTATATAAAAATATTACTGTTTGTAACTGCTCTGTGATTTATGTCTGTTAATAATACTGTAGAGGAAACTTATGAATGGTTTGTAGTAACACAGAACCAAACATGAAAGAGATTTGAAACTTGATCTAAAATATCTATGGTCTTGTTCTAGTCTGGAGTTTCTTACTGGTAACCATAAGAGAATATATAATTTTTATTAATTTATAAAAGCAGGATTTAAACCAAATACATGTCTTATGCCTTTTAGACTAAAATTATGAGCCAAGAAGTTGTAGTTTTTAAGTGAGGAGAATTGATATGTGAGAGATATGTGGTCTTCATCCTTCCCTCCATAAGGATGGTCAGTGGAGTGAAGATGGTGATTTGAAGAGTAGCTCTCCTAGGGAAGATATGAAAGTTCTGGAACAGGAAGAGTGGTGATATCTTTGAAATTCCAAATGTAGAGGTGAGGAAGGAGTTCCTCTTCATTTTCATTTCAATTTCCACCTATGCTGCCAACCTTGCCAGAAAGCATCACCTAGTAAAGAAAAAAAATGTTTTGAAACCTCTGTTTTAAAGGATCTACAAGGGCATCTATCAAGATTATTTTAGTGTGGGCCAGCCAGGTGACAGTGCATAGAGCACCAGCCCTGGAATCAGGAAGACCTGAGTTCAAATCCGTCCACAGACACTTAATAATTACCTAGCTGTGTGGCCTTGGGCAAGTCACTTTAACACCATAGCAAAGGACTGGTTGATCACAACCTCCCCACTCCCATGCCCCATTATTTGTAATTATTCCTAGTTTGGGAAGAGATGAAACAAACTTGGTATCACCCCTGGGATAAGGGTGATGGAACTATTTGTATGGCAATAGCAGGAGTTGGGGGATTCTCAAGAAAAGTGAAGGTAGAAAGGAGTAGTCATCCCATAGCAGTTGGGAGAAACAGTCAGGCTGTTCTACATCTACTGTAACACCATGAGAGAAATGTTGGAAGATATATATAAGTGTGTTTTCCTCAATTGCAAAACATTTTCATTAGCCAAATTGCAACAAAACAAAAAAACAAAATAAGGAAGCAAGAAAATTATACTTTAATTTGCCCTCAGATTTCATCAGTTCTATCTCCAGAGATGAATGTATTTTTTTCATCCTGAGTCCACTGGAATTGTTTTGAATAGTTGTAATGATCAAAGAATTCAATTTTTTTACAATATAAATCATTACACTATTGCTGTTACACAGCAATTATCGTTGCACAATAGTCTCCAAGTTATTTCACTTTGCATCAGTTTATATATTTGCCTTGTTTCATTTTCTTTTCAGCTTTTTGAAAGGCAAATGGGATTAAAGTGGCTTGCCCAAGGCCACACAGCTAGGAAATTATTAAGTGTCTGAGGCTGGATTTGAACTCAGGTACTCCTGACTCCAGGGCAGGTACTCTATCCACTGCACCACCTAGCTTCCCCTTGTTTCATTTTCTTAAAGCACCCCTTTATTGTTTTATAGCATGCCATCATAGCCTACAACTCTCTCAACTATGCTCAATCTGATGAGCTTCCGTCTCTTTCCAATTCTTTAACACCACAAAAAAGCTACTATAAATATTTATGTATTAGCAGATCCTTTTCCTTTCCCTTTGATCCCTTTGGGCTATAGCCTGGCAGTGGTGTTGCTGGATCAAAGGGAATGCATAGTTTTATAACCCTTTGGGCATAGCTCCAACTCATTCTCCAAAATGGCTGGACCAGTTCACAATACCACTGAAAATTTATTATTGTATCTATTTTCCCTCATGCCTTCCAGTATTTGTCATTTGGTACCTCAGAGTCGTTTTAATTTGCATTTCACTGATTAATAGTGATTTTTCCTGAAAAATGTCTGTTCATATCTTATAAACATTTGTTAATTAGGGAATGCTCTTATTTTATAAATTTGTCTCATTCCTTAATATATTTGTAAAATGAGACCTTTAACTGAGAAACTTGAGGTAAAAATAACTGCATTGCCTAGGGTACCTTTTAGTAAGTTGCATTTTTCACTGATTATCTTTTAATGAGTTCTATTTTTTGCTTTTGCATTTTCTGGGATCATGGTTTTTATTTCAGCTGAAGCATAATATATTCTCCTCCAGTCCTTTATTTTAACTCAATGTTTCAAGTCTCATATGTAAGATGATAATAGATTCTGGTTTCTAATCCATTCTTCTATCTGATTTCATTTTATGAGTTAACCCATATCATTATTTAGTAATAATTACTGTTTATTTCTCCTCCATTTTAATTTCTTCTGTTATTTCTTCTCTTGCTCTATGCTGTTTCTCCTCAAAAGTCTATTTCATTTCTGACCACTGCCTCTCTTAATTTACCCTCCTTTTTATCATCACCCCCATTTTTCTTATTCCTTTTTCCTCTTTTTTACCTATTAATTTCGATTTCTATTCTCAGATAAGTGGGCATGTTTGTATGCATAAGTGAACAATTTCTTCCATCTTTGAACCAATTCTGATGAAACTGACATTAAAGTAATACCCAACCGCACCATTTTTCCCTTTCACCATAAAAACCCTTGTGTACTTCTTTTATGTGAGGAAATTTTCCCTATTCTACTTTTCCCTGACCCCCTTCTCCTAGTGTATTCTTCTTTCTCACTAGTTAATTTTTTGGGATCATTCCAACAAAATAAACACACATTCATGTCTTTTCTCTATGTAAGACTTTTTCCTAACTGTTTTCATAAAGATAATGTTCATAGAAGTGATGTGTATCAACCTCTCTTATTAGAAGGCAATAGATAAAGTTTAACATTACTGACTTAGAGTTCTTTTTCTTCTTTTACTTTTTATGGTGTTCTTGAGTCTTATATTTGAATGTGAAATTTTCTATTCAACTCTGATCTTTTCATCAGGAATGCTTCAAAGTCCCCTATTATTTTCAGATATGCTAGGCAGGCCATTTTTAGCTTTATCCTAGCTCATTTGCCTTTCAGAATATGATAGTCTAATCTCTCTATTCTTTCATTATGAAAACTGATAAATCTTGTGGTTTCCAGACCATGGTTCTATAATACCTGAATTGTCTCTTTTGGGCTGCTTGCAATATGGAGAATAAATTCACTTGGAATCTGACTATATTACTGGGAATTTGCATTTTGGAGTCTCTTTCAGGAAGTGATTAATGGATTCTTTTGATTTCTATTTTCCCCTCTGGAGTTGTTAACAGGGCACTTTTCCTTTGTAGAAATTTGATGTCCAGATTCTTTTTTTTTTTGAAGATTCCTCTCAAGTAGACCAAGAAAAATTTTAAATGATCTTTTCTCCATCTATTTTCCAAGGCAGTTGTTTTTCTGATGTGATATTTCACACTTTTTTCTATTTGTTTTAATTATTTTTACTTTGTTTCATAGTTTCTTTATGTCTCGTGAAGTCATTAGTGTTCACTAGCCCAGTTCTAATTTTTAAGGAATTATTTTCTTAAGTCAACAAACCTCCTTTTCCATTTTGCCAATTCTAATTTTTAAGGAGTTATTTTCTTCAGTAAATTTTTGTTCCTCTTTTTCATTAGTCCACTTCTGTTTTTAAATTATTATTTTCTTTCATATTTTTGTGGACCATTTAACAGGCTGTGAACTACCTTCTCATAAATTTTGCATCATTCTCATTTCTTTGCCCAACATTTGTACTGCCAAGCATCTCTTTCTTTTCACTCTTCTAAGAAGTCTTGTTAGGGTTGAGTTGTTTAGTACTTTTTGAGGCTTTGATTGAAGCTATTTTCACATTATTTTCTTCTTCTGAATTTATATTTTGGTTTTCTCTTGTCCTAGACAGCGGTATACTGGTACTTGCAGCTGAAGGGTACCTGATTAAAGATCTGAGCTAAAACCAGTAGAATAGTGACCAACCTCTTCCAGAATAATATCAATCTGGAATTACTGAAAACTTCCAGATACCCATAACTAACTCTAAAAACAGCAAAAAAAGCTTGAGGTTTGGGACAGTGCCTACTCAAACTCAGGTGTGCAAAGCTCAACTTTAATATGAAGGGCAAAATTAAGAAATAGACTAGAAAAATGAGAAAACCACTATTACCAGCACCACTATAAAAAACCTTGACAAGCTACTATGGATGTTTTAATGAAAGCATCAAACAGGAGCATAGAGCAAAAAATCAAACTGAGTAAGAGAAGAATGAGGGAAACTCTAACCTGCTCTAGCCTTATGACCAGGCTATGACCTTGTTAGTTTTAAAACATTGGTAGAGGGGCAGCTAGGTGGCACAGTAGATAGAGCACTGGCCCTGGAGTCAGGAGTACCTGAGTTCAAATCTGGCCCCAGACACTTAATAAGTACCTAGCTGTGTGGTCTTGGGCAAGCCACTTAACCCCATTGCCTTGCAAAAAAAAATAATTTTGAAAAAATTGATAGAGCCATTCCCTTTGCAACTGCCATCAATAGCAGATACTACTAGAGACAGCACAAGGGGTCTACATCCTTCTTGTCCCAGCCCAGAATGACTTAACCTCTGCCCTTCTAATTGAAGAATAGAGCATTAATTCTAAAACCTCCATTTAGGAGCATGTCCAGACCAGCCATATTTTCACTCTTCATTTCTTACTCAACTGTTTTGGATGTCTCCATCATGCTCTGGACAGGTATCTTTTCCCCCACTGTTCTTCAATTGTCCTGGGGTCCCATAGCTAGTAAATGACGGAAGGAGGAACTGAATTTAGGTTTAGCTGACTATGAGTTCAGCATTCTATCCACTATGCTGCCTATCATCATCAATGACAAAGTCTTCATTGATGAGGAAGATTTAATAAGTACCTATAATATGCAAAGCATTGACCTAAACTCTCCTAGGAAGTCAAATAGATTCAGGGAGTATCCCAGCCCTGTGTGAAATGCAGATTCACCAAATCCCACTTCTGTCCCAGAAAATTTAGGATGTTCAAGGTAGGAGAATGATAATCCTACCAGATTTCTTGATGTTATGAATCTCCTCCCCCGCCCTCCCTTCCCCTGAAAGAATTGTACAAGGCATGTGGATCTGACATGGATTTTGACAATTTTTTCAGAGACTGAAGAAAAAAAATTACAATAAGAGTAAATTTAGGTTACAGAGCTGAGGTCTCCCAGGCTAGAAGTGCAGGGATCAGGGACCATCTAGTGAGTATAGTAACCAAATAGATGAACCAACAATTAATCTACCAATCAACATGCATTTTTAATGCATGTGAGGAAAGCAGGAAAGAATTAGACTGTAATGACAGGGAGCTAGCAGACTATGCATAATTAAAACCCTCCTTCTCTGAATAATAGCACATGCTCCCCTGAGCCCTTCAGCTATACTATTTTTGGGGGGAATCAGGTAGGCGAGTGGCTATTCTTTTGCGTAGATCAGCTATCATGGTTCTATCACAAACCAGTTAACTATAAATTTTCTTTGGCTCATCCCAATTCTTCTCACACTGGGTTCATAAAGAAAGGGACTAAGGCCATGATTCGTGTAATCATTAGTACATTGTGAGCAAATCAATTGGGTGTTCTCTTTCTTTATTCTGCCCCCACAATCCAAGTTCTGCTTAAGGGGAGAAATTGTCTCCAACCCCTTAGATAGTTTTCAGTTCCTCCCCTTCTCTCTCTCTCTCTCTCTCTCTCTCTCTCTCTCTCTCTCTCTCTCTCTCTCCCTCTCTCTCTCTCTCTGCATGTCTCTGCCTCTATCTTCCTTGGCACAGTTTTCCATATGAGAGTCTTCATAATGGTCCCTTTGTGCAGGCATTATCCAAACAGATCTTATTATTGTCACACACACACACACACACACACACACACACACACACACACACACACACAATCTTCCTCTATATATTTAACTTCCAAACAGGCTCAGGGTTAATGACCATTAAATTTAGATAATAACTGTTTAAATCGTATATATATGAAAGTAGACAGTTATGAAAAACAGAAATCCCCTCAGGACCAAAAGTTTCATATTAAGAAGGATAAGGGAAATGAAGAGACTGAGACTATAAGGGACTAAAATTACTTTTCCTTGGAGAATGAAAGGAGGATTAAAGATATTATGAATGGAAATGATGGTCCTTTCATCCCCAAGGGCTCCAGGTCATTGTTTCACTCTTTCCTAACTTAATCCTACCTGAGGTTCAGTCTCATTTTCAGCTCAAAATCTAATGACTTCCATAGTATTCTATTACTGACATTGATCTGCTTCATATTTGAATTTTCTGTCCTTCCCTTCAATCACCCTAGAATTATATCCCCTCCTCAGCTACCCTTCACCCTCCTACCTATTCAAAGATAGAAGCAAGAATACTCTGACTTGGGAATCCTGTATTATCCACCAAGCTCTCAAGTTCATTAACTTCTATGGCAAAAATCTGGGGCCAGCCAAGGCTACATAGCTATAAACCACCTATTCCTCAATATAGGCACTGGCTGGGGACCAGGCCTCACAGCTAGACCTGGGATTCTAAGGATAAAATCCTTCAGGCTGAACTTTGATTCAGTCAAAACTTACCCCTCTCCCAACATTGATGTAGGTATAGTGGCACAGGCCTAAAAATTTGGTAAACTGAGGACTTCTGAATTACAGTGGGCTAAGTTTATCTGCACTATGTCAATACAATATGGTGAGTCCCTATGTTGGAAGTAGGCCTAACACCAGCACCTTCTCAGTTCAGGTTTTATTTGGGGATAAAATGAGACGTTGATAAGTCATTCAATATTTGGGGAAAAAATTTATTTTACCCAAACATAGACCTATGTTTCAGCACTGGACTTGAAGTCAGGAAGACCCGGGTTCAAATGTGTCCTCAGATATTTATTAACTAGTCATGCGACCCTGGGAAAAGTCATTTAACTTCTGTTTGCCTTAATCCACTGGAGAATGAAATGGGAAACACTCCAGTATCCTTGCCAAGAAAGTTCCCTGGACTGCCTGGTCCCTGGGGTGATGAAGAGTTGGGCACAACTGAATAATATAACAGCAACAATCCCTGGGACAGGAGGGAAGATTGAGGATCCTGAGTCTGGTCCATGCAGTGGCTGGCAGGGAAAAATAGAGCTGGGACATGCTGGACAATATTAGTTCTAGCACAAACTAGACAGAAGTGTCAACAGGCTACCTAAGAAAGGGTAAAGGGGCAAAACCATGCTAATCAGCAGCTGGTCCTCGGTCCTGTACTTCTAGCCTTCCTGTACTTCTAGCCTGGGAGACCCAGTATTTTATAAAAAAAAGTATCCAGACTCCTTGACTGCTTCTAGTTGAAATCCACCCCTCCTCCCAGGACATTAAAGTAACTTCTTTTATCTCTGGGTCTGAATGTTCTAGAAGGAAAGCAAAATCAAATAGCTATAAAACAACACTTGGAGCACTTTTACATTTAATCCAGTTATGAGTTGTTTGTTTTTCTCATTCATTTTTCATGGACTTTGACATCCTGATTTTTAACGATCTTCTGTATTATTCATTCATGCTGGCTCAAGCCTAGGTGAATGGTGATGATTACCAATGATTGTATGCCCTCAACACACTGAAGTAGGGTAGTGTCTTGGCCTCATTCCAGCCAGTGATAACAAATGATCCCTAATGTCAAGGGATTTATCTACTAGAAAAGTTGCTTCAATATTTTAATACCTAAAAGATTTCCAATTTTGTTGCCAAAACCCTTCTTCAATCAAGAAGACAAGTTGAGAGTAGCTATGACTGAAAAAGTCATCATGCAGTACACAAACTAATCTCATTATGAGCCTTCTCTAAAGTTAGCTATGTTTATCTTCAAAAGATCTAGAAGTGGTTCATCAATGGACTCATTCTAGATGACTCTTGTTTATAAATGACCCCAAGACAACAAGCAAATCCTTATCACATCCTTTCTATTTGCCAGTCACTGGGTCAGGCACAAAGGTCAAAGAGAAATAGAACCTCATCTCAAGAAGACATTCTATTGAAGGAAACATCACCTTTATATATGCATGTGCATGCACACATGTGCATGTTTTATATGTTTATACACACATGCATATGTGTGCATGCATCTCTATGCAAAAGAATGGTAAAAGATATAGTATATATGTGTGATTATGTCTATATAACTACTCACAGCATTGTTTTGAAGGTCAAATAAGGTAACATCTACAAAATGCTTAGCAATGTGTCGGACATGTACTAGGTGATTCCTTTCTATATAAGTATCAGAGACAGCTGGAGTCAGAAAAATCTGAGTTTAAATCCAGTTTCAGACATTTTCTAGCTTTGTGATGAGTTTCCTCACTTAAATAAATATTACCTATTACAATCATCAGTATTGTTATATGTGTGCTTATGCACATGTGCATGTATGGTATGTATATATGAAAGTTTGTACACTCTGTATATATACATTTATAGATTTGAATGTGTGTATAATATATTAATATTAATATAATTATAAGAGATATAGATGTTATATCTATCTCTTGACATACATATATCTACCTATATATAAACACAAATAATTAGCATACTATTAATACAGGAATTTATTAAATATAAGTACTGATATCTCTATTTCATTTATACATCTACCTATATTGATATATCTTACCTACATCTATGTATATGCATTGTACAGCTATATTTATCTCTAACATAAGGTAATTTCCATATTTTTCCAGAATTGGGAAATGATTTTTATACTATACTTTGAAGAAAATCAGCAATTTCAAGGGGAGTAGGAAAAAAGAAAGAAAGTACATTCTAATCATGGGAGAACTTCCAAAGTCACAGGATAGGAGATGAAATATTGACTGTTAGGAATGGCAAAAAAAAAAAAACAGCTTAGGTGAAAAGATAGGTTGAAGGCAGGAAAGAAAGAGCTTTAAAGGTCAATAAGAAAAGAGTATATTTGATCCTAGAATTAATAGGAAGCCAATGGTGTTTAACAAGAAGCAGAATGACTTCTTGATGTTATTTAAGACTATAAATTTGACAGCTTATAGAGACAGATGGTCAACTGCATAAATTTAATATTGCAAGTTTGTATATTTTCATCAACTTTCTATTAGGGGATACTACCTTAGCAAAGAAAGTTTATTGAAGTAATTTTAAACTGCTTTCACAATAGCCTAGTTATTCAAGCAAGCCCTTGAAGTGTGGATCAGAAAAGGAGAAGCAAGAAATGGAATGAAAAATCAAAGGTGTCAGAGGGAGCCAGATTGCAAGAAAATAGCATAGTCAATGGAATTTAGCTGGAGAGAACACTCATTAGCAGGCAACTTTGGTGGGTGGCCCCTCTCAAAATGGTGCTACATGTTGAGCAGACAAAGTAAAGAAATATTAGGAATAAAACGGGCTTCCTATGGCTGGCTTTGCTTTAAGAGGGGTCATTTGTAGTAAGTATTGATGTAGAATAGGTCCTAAGTGCCAGAAATAATGTACAGAACACTTAGTATCTTTAAGCACTGTGGTTTTGGTCAGTATTCCATCTGAATCATCTTTCCTGCATCCTCTCTATTTCTCTAGTTGCCAAGAGATAAAAAGCCCTCACTCTGAAAGGAAAGGTTTTCCCCCTGGAGTGTTTGAGTTGTTAAAAACATTATGTTCTGTGAAGGTTATGGATTATGAAAAGCACAGTCAAAAGAAAAGAGTTTTATTAACTCTTAAGGCAAAATTCATAATGTAGACAAATACTATGAAAGAAATATCCCAAGTATCTCTGCTATCCCCTAACTGTACCTTCTTGTACTAATAGTAAATACATTTTTCATTACTTGATATAATTTTCCATATGAGGGTCTTCATAATGGTCCCTTTGTGCAGGCATTATCCAAACAAATCTTATTATTGTCATCATGGTATAATCAGAATTATTTCAATCTGTAGTTTCAGAGGCCAGAGTGTCTCACTCTTTTCCCTGCATGTCTTTCACATTTCTGGCTTGATTTGATAACACACAGTTCTTTTGAAATGGAGAGAGGCAGAAAAACAACCCTATATGATGTCATACACTAAGTATAAAAGCTCCAAGAAAAAATTCCATGAAGCTCAGTGGGCCCACTTTCTATCTATTCTATAAAAGTAATAACATGTAGCAGGGGATCTTAGGAAGGCAGGGAAGGAGAGAGAGAAGGAGGGAGGGAGGAAGGGAGGGAGAGAAGAAAGGAGGGAAGGAGGGAGAAAGGGAGTGAGGGAATGAAGAAGCAAGCAAAGAAGGAAGGAGGAGAGAGGTGCTAGTAAGGGAAGGGAGGCAGTAAGGGAAGGAAAAAGTGAGGAATGAGGAGGGAAGAGAGAATGGGGGAAAAGGAGGGAAAGGATTGTTTCCCTAAGGATTTTGCATTTCATTAAACATTTTGTTAATTGTGATTTCAGTTATTTTTCATTCAGCAGATAAAAGAAAATTCTTAATATTATTTAATGCCTGGCACATAGGCACTTAATACAAGTTTGCTAAATTGAATTGAACTGAATATAAGATTTGATCAAATCAAACAGCTCATAATTCACATGAAACTAAAAAGAGACATAGCAGAATGACAAACCAGATTGGAAACTGACCTAAAAAGTTCAGAAGGAGTTGAGAAAGTCTGTGCCACATGAGATCCAGCAGTTAGCCCTGTGAGGATGGCAGAGCAAACCTCAGTAGCACTGAAGTCCCTGAGGCATGCACTGCTGCTCTCCAATGACCTGAACTGATATTTTCCATTCTTTCCCTCCACATTTAAAAGTAAGGAAAAGAGAGAGCAAACCACTGAGGATTTAGTCAGCAAGGCTGTATTGAACATTTCCTAAATGCACAGCGCTGTTTGATGTTACAATAGGGCAGGTTAGCTTTGAGCACACTGCTTATAGTCAGGAAGCAGGTGACACTAATAACAAAGCAGTATTTGTAAAAGCAGCTGTTAGAGAATATGATAGGAAAAACTGTGCTAAAGCTGGTTTTAATCAGTTCGCAGTCGGTTTCTAAATTTTCAGCATAAGCATTTATACCTCAGAGATCATCAGTCACTATAAATCAGTACTTAATAGTTTTGTTCATTGCTTAGACTTAATAAAGTGTTAATAATACAGATTAAAAGAGTATGGGCAAACAGGTTTTTTTGGTTGTTAAACATTTGCCAGCACATCCCTGCATTGATCTATAAACACCATTTGAGCTTGGCAGGAGTGCAGCAGTGAATGAAGCCATCACTAGATTGAAATCTTTATGACTTTATTAACAATGACAATGACAACTGACATTTATAAAACTCTAGAAGATTTACAAAGTACTTTATATCTTATCCCATTTTATGCCCTCCACACCCCTGGGTACCAGAAGGGCTACTGAATTTTCATCTAAGGATCTGGGTTGTGAATCTTTGCTGCTTTCTGAGAGACTTCTTTAAAATCAAAATTAAATTCAAAACTTTTAACTAGAACTACATTCCTAAGTCTATATCAAGAATTCTTTGCTTGAGTTCAATGAACTTACCAGCAATATTGTAAGGATGATCAAATATGAAAGATTTAGCTACTTTGATCCAGTTATTCAAGACAATTCCAAAGAACCCAGGATGCAAAATGTTATCTACCTCCAGAGAGAGAACTGAATAACTCTGAATACAGAGTAAATAATACAATTTAAAATTTCCTTTATTTTTATTGTTTTGTTTTAATTTTCTTTTGAAATGTGACTAATTTGTAAATATTTTGCATGACATTACATTTATAATTAAAATAAAATTACTTGCTTTCTTCAAGGAAGAGGAGGCACAGTAATAAGGGAGAGAATTTGGAATTCCACATTTTAAAAATAATTGTTAAAATTTTTACATGTAGTTGGGAAATATTTGATAACAAGAACAAAAATATTTTGATAGGGAGAGAAAGAAACAAATATTTTTTAAGAACATATAATTTTTTAGGTACTGGGCTAAGTCACTGGATCTCACTTAATCTTACTTGATCCTCACAACCTTGGGAGACAGAGTTGAAGTGACTTTCCCAGGATCACACAGTTAAGTGTCTAAAGCTGAATTTTAATTCATCCTTCTGATTCCAAGCCAACTTTTAATATAATTGGGTTTTTTTGTGATACTATATATTTTATTCTCTATATGTAGAATTGTTTTTCTGAAAAGAGGACCCATAAACTTTCTCAGAGAGTCAAAAAGTTCCATGAGGTGAAAATGTGAAAAATCCCTAGGAATTGAAAGAGCAAAGTCATATTCATCTATGTGATGTATATTTTTTATTTTTGCCCTAGAAACTTTTTAGGAAACATTTTGTAGCACATTTTCTATTTCTTCAGACACTATAATTTCTTTAACATTTCTCCATAAAAACTAACCCCTCTGTTATGTTCAAAAGGAAAAAAATACTTAAAAATACTAGGCTCAGAACAGAGGAAAAACTAATTATGGTAGTACTCAGATAGGTAGAATAATAGCAGATGGATGGATGGATGGATGGATTGATCGATGGATGGTAGATTGATAGATAAATGAATAGTGATATCAACAACAGCTGCCATTTATATATAATTTGAGAAGTTTCAAGGGAATTTCTATGCATTTTCTAACATGATCCTACAGCAACCCAGTGAGGCAAGTGCCATATTAAGAGTAGAATATCCTTTGGACAATGTAATTCTACAGGGTTTTTTTCCCTTTCTATAGTCATATCCTACTAATGTTTAAAGATATCTTCATGTTCTTAAATGCAAACATTTCTCTTCCTGAAATACAAGAAACTGTCATTTTCTTATATTAATTATGGACGAAGAGTTCATTAAGCAACAAACATATAGTCTCCAAAACTCCTGTGTTCAAGTGTAATTTGATATAATTACTCTTAAAATATCTACTTAAAAATAAATAAATAAAACAAAAAAATCTGGTCACATTGTTGGGACTAATGAAAGACTAATTTTCATCCTTATTCCACATGATGGCAATATAGCCCCAGAAAAATCTTTCACTGACTGCCTCTCTATTCCCTTTCAATCCTTCATTTTACTTCATCTTAATTATTCTCAATTTCCAAAATATCTCAGATACACAAGAACCCTCCTAGGGAAAAAAAGTCATAAAGTTACCTTTATGACTTTAATTCCTTTTGAAGACAAGGGAAAGCAGATAAATTAAGGAGGAGCAGTTTAATGGATATATTTTTTGTACTGGGGCACCCAGACATTCTCTTTGCCCTGAAGGTTTTCTTCTCATTTGTATTTTCCAACATACACCAGGAAATCCATATCAAAGGCATACAGATCTTTTGGAAAGAAAAATTCTTCTCCTTGGGTATATCAGTAACTTCTTCTATTTACAATCTTAGAGTCACATGGGATTAAGAGGTTAAGTGATTTTTCCAGAGTAAGTATCAGCAGCTGAATTCAAACTGAGAAAGTTCTTCTTGACCTAGACTTCAGATCCCTAACCACTAACATACTTTCTCTCATGAGTCCTTATTACGTAAAACAATTTCCATGCATATTCTTTTAGAGAAACTTATTTTTCTTATGAAAGGAATTTGTCTGTAATATTAATTTTTTAATATTTGCTTTAAATGCCCAGTAATTATTGGAAAATACAACAAACAAGAAGGGTTAATCACCAAAGACACAAGTTGTAGTAATTCACTGAATTTTAAGTTGGAATTAAAGCACTGGATATTTACCACAAAAAAGAGACAAACAGGTCGACGGACTCTTCACATAAGCTACATCTAGAGCACTACAGAACGGAAAAAAAGGGATTCGCTTAGATATTTAAATGAAATGATCAGGAAAATATTGTCTAGTTGTCCTGAAGACAGAGTCATGATTAATCAGATGTGCCAACATAACTCTTTCTTTAACAGCATATTTCAAAACAATCTTAACTACAACACTGTAGCAAATTCTACTCTGCCCATACATATTTGTGAGGATCATTCATCAGGCCATGCTGTGAGTGCTCCATAGAAACAGTTGAGTTTTGGTGCTATTTCATTGGTTTATGCAGTCTTGAGTGGGATGATGACTTAGCAAACCAATTGTTTCAATGGTTTGCAGTTGTGCTGTAAGGAAATGTGCTACCCTAGATCTGTCATTAGCTTAATTCCTTCTCAAAGGGACATGAGGAATTCTAACCTATAGAAATTTAGTTCTTTGGAAATATCTTCCTATGAAATGAGAGACAGAGACACAGAAAATGAAAGACTGAGATTTAGGTACTCTTTCCTAACTATCTATTTATGACCTATATAGTATCATCACCAAGTTCCATTTATAGCTTGAGTTGGATTTCTACATCTATGCAATGAAAATAAGGACATTGATATTGAACAGAAATACAAAAAAGAATAATGGATTTTAAAGTGACAGTTAAATTAAGAGAGATCATGACTTATCCGTGAAACTGTTCCTCTTCAAATTGTGTTATTTGTCCTCTAATTACCTAGTCTTCTCCTAATATAATTCTTCCTTTCATGTCTTTGTTGTTTTAACCCCTTCTTGAATCTTAAATCTATCAAAATATTCTCCTTTTGTCCGTCCTGAAAGAAACACCTTTCTCAAGGTTTATTGATTGTTGATAGATAAGTAACATTGTCTCATAGTCACTGTCTCCCCTCTTCTGTCCTATTAGAAATACACTTCTTGGGGCAGCTAGGTGGCACTGGGCCTGGAGTCAGGCGGACCTTAGTTCAAATAGGGCTTCAGACATTTAATAATTATGTAGCTGTGTGGCCTTGTGCAAGCCACTTAACCCCATTGTCTTGCAAAAAAAAATAAAAACAAAAAAATAAATACACTTCTCAAGAGTCTTATATAACATCAAATTATAATCAACTTATACCACACCCTCTATTCAAGTACCCTCTATGGACATACATTTATCAGGAGTTAAAGTATCATGGAAAGAAAAATTATTTTATGGATCACATTTACACTCCTCCACTAAGTATATTCCCTATAATTGTACCTAAAATTGCAAGTAAATCAAAATCACTTCATAATCTATTTACATCCAGTTCCTCTAAGTGCATTTTTCCCTATGTCCTTAAAGTACTAGAACCATTAACTAAAGTATAGAATATTTCAAGACCACTTCATGATCTATTTACGTCTAGCTCTCTCTCTCTCTCACAACCCTCATTAATAAAGTTTCTAGTAAAGTAAGATCACTTCATTCTGTCCAGACCCTCTAAGTATTCCATCTCACTCTGGGCAAATAGAAATGTGCTTTTTAATCAACATTTCTTCATTACTCATTTATTCCCATAGCCTTTAAGTATAATCCCACCAACTATATTCAACACTCATTAGTTAAGATATTGGCTAAAAGTTCAACAATTCTGTGGCCATCATATGCCTATACCCTCTGAATTGATAATTCCTAATTCCTAATTAATAATTACCGATTATTAGTGTAAGGCCTCTTCAATATGTATGAAGGCCATAATTTAGGCAATGACCGGTATATGAACTCACCATTTGGAGTATGCCTTATGTGATTTGGCTGAATTCTGACATCCCAGGGACTAGCTATCCCTGGGAATGACAAAACAGGATTGGGAGGAACTGGCTATTCTCCCAGTACTGATATTTAATAAAAATAAACCTTACAGCCCCATAATGGCATTTCCTTAAAAAATAACATATTGATTCAATCTATACCTGAAGCCAAAAGGGAATTGGATCCCATTCAACTTAGATGGCTCTGAGCCTTCTTTGTCCTCAAAGGTATAAAAGTTGTAAGCCCCTTCTCCTCATTGGAATCTCACCCATGGAGGAGACATCCTGCCTGTGGTACTTGGTCTCCCATTCAGACCTCGAGGGTCGATGAAAACTGGGATTCCCCGACCTGACATCTCAAGAGTTGGTGCTCCCTGAATTGGTGATGTTTTCTTTATCTTTCTCTTCTATTTTGATTATAGTATTAATAATCCTTTGTCTTTTATGTATTATCTGCTGTATTGGATGCTACTGTAAGCAATCTATTCCTTGTATTGTATGATTAAAATACTTTCATTTTTTAACTGAGTGAGAGCGTCATTTGCAGGAACGAATCTGAACCTCATTAAAATCACAAAACACCCTCTTTCTAAATTTTTTTCTTTTAATCACCCTAAGCAAAATACAATTCTCAAGAGTTACAAGTATTATCTTTCCTTATAGAGATGTATATAGTTTAATATTTTTTGACTAGTGTTTTTCCTCTTTCTGTTTACCTTTTTATATATTTCTTGAGTCTTGTATTTAAAGATCAATTTTTCTGTTCGGGTCTACTCTTTTTATCAGAAAACTTTGGAAATCCTCTATTTATTGGAAATCCATCAATCAGGATATGTTGAATTTTGCAGTGTAGTTAGTTATTAGTTGTAATCCAAAGTCCTTTGCCCTCCAGAATATTATATTCCAGACCCTCTGATCCTTTAATGTTGAAGCAGATAAGTTTTGATAGAGGAATTTAACACTCTAGAAGAAGTTAAAACAATAAAGTCATGAAAGGAAGAATTATGCAAAGAGAAGGCTAGGTAATTAAAGGACAAATAATACAATATGAGGAAGTACAGTTTCATGGATAAGTCATGAGTTTTCATCACTTCTGGCTAAGTGTATTCTTTCTCCCAGTGGAGAATTACTCTACCTCTTGAGAATTGTAACTCTATTAGAGAGAATATACTTACCCAAAAGTGATGGAAATTCATGACTTTTCTGTGACTCAGATAGAATTTAGATTTATATAGATTTAAAAACAATTCCTCCTTAAAAGGGGGACAGTAAAGAGATGGGAGAATGGAGGAGACTGAATGGGGTAAATCTCATTACATTTAGAGGTACAAAGGGCCTATTGTAATACAAGGGAAGAAGGGAAGAGATGAGAAACACCTGAATCTTACTCTCATTATATTTGGCTTAAAGTTAATATACATACACTTAGTTAAGAAATTTATCTGGGGGTGGCTAGGTGGTAGTGGATAAAGCACCGGCCCTGGAGTCAGTAGTACCTGGGTTCAAATCAGGTCTCAGACACTTAATAATCACCTAGCTGTGTGGCGTTGGGCAAGCCACTTAACCCCATTAACCTTACAAAAACCTAAAAAAAGAAAAAGAAATTTATCTCACATTTCAAGTATTAAAAGGGGGAAAGAGTAAGGGGGAGAAAAAGAGGAAATAACCGAAGGAAAGGAAGGAAGAAATGACAAAAGGAAAGAGGAAACAAAGGAGAAGGGGCTGTATATAGGAGGGCAAACACACTGAAGGTGGTGGTAGTCAGAAACAAAATACTGGGGAATATGGATAAAGGGGAAAATACAAACAGAAGGAAGATAACATGGAGAGAAGTAAAGAGTTAGTAACTATAACTTTGAATGTGAATGGGATGAACTCTCCTTAAAATGAAAGCAAATAAGAGAGTGAATTAAAAACCAGAATCCTATAATATGCTGCTTACAAGAAACTCATCTGAAGCAGAGAGATACATATAGAGTAAAGGTAAAAGGATGTAGCAAAAAATATTTTGCTTCAGCTGAAGTGAAAAAAAGTAGGGATAGCAATCCTTACCTCAGACAAAGCAGCTGCAAAAATAGATATCGCTAAAAGAAAAAACTATAACCTCCTAAAAGATTTCATAGATAATAAAGTAATTTCAATACTAAAAATATATGCACCAAATGGTATAGCATCCAACTGCTTAGAGCAGAAGTTGAAGGAGTTACTGAAAGACATAGATAGAAAAACTTTACTGGTGGGATATCTCAATCTCCCACCCTCAGATTTAGATAAATCTAATCATAAAATAAACAAGAAGGAAGTTAAGGAGGTAAATAGATTGTTAGAAAACCTAGACATGATAGACCTATAGAGGAAATTTAATGGGGATAGAAAGGAATATACTTTTTTTCTACAGAACATGGCATTTACACAAAAATAGACCATGTACTAGGGCATAAAAATCTAATTATGAATCGCAGAAAGGTAGAAATAGTGAATATAACTTTCTCATGTCATAATGCAATAAAAATCACATGCAAAATTGGTCCATGGAGATATAGACCCAAAAACTAATTAGAAATTAAATAACCTTATTTTAAAGAATGAGTGGATCAAACAACAAATTGTAGAAAAAATTAATTATTTCATCCTAGATAATGACAATAATGAAACAACATTCCAAAACTTATGGGACACAGCCAGGGAAGTTGTCAGGGAATATATTATATCTTTATATGCTTACATGAATAAATTAGAGAAAGAGGAAATCAATGAACTAAACATGCAACTAAAAAATTAGAGAAAGAACAAATTAAAAAACCCCAATTAAATACCAAATTAGAAATTCTAAAAATTAAAGGAGGAATTAATGAAATCAAAAGCAAGAAAAATATTGAACTAATAAAACCAAGAGTTGGTTTTATGAAAAAGACAATAATATTAATAAACATCTGGTCAATTTGATTTAAAAAAGGAAAGAAGAAAACCAAATTGCTAGTATCATAAATGAAAAGGTGAGCTCACCACCAATGAGGAGGAAATTAAAATAGTAATTCAGAATTATTTTGCCCAACTCTATGACAATAAATTTGATAATCTAAGTGAAAAGGATAAGTATTTACAAATATATAAGTTGCCCAGGATAAATGAAGAAGAATTTAAATACTTAAAAAAATCCTATCTCAGAAAAAAGAAATTCAATAAGCCATTAGGAACTCCGTAAGAAAAAAATCTCTAGGGTCAGATGAATTCACAAGTGAATTCTGCCAAATATTTAAGAAACAATGGGTTCCAATTCTATATAATGCATTTGGGAAAATAGGTAAAGTTGGAACTCTGCCTAACTCTTTCTATGACACCAATATGGATGGTTCTTCTACCTAAACCAGGAAAAGTTAAAACAGAGAAAGAAAATTATAGCCTCATCTCCCTGAAGAATATAGATGCAAAAATCTTAAATAAAATCTTAGCAAAACGATTATAGCAAAATCACAGGTTTATTTTCATTTTTAAACCTTCATAAATCCTCAACATTTCTATACATGTCTAGCAAGATGCAACAGAAATAACTAGAAAGAGAAATCCCATTCATAGTAACTTCAGGGAGCAGCTAGGTGGTATAGTGGATAGAGCACCAGCCCTGGAGTCAGGAGTACCTGAGTTCAAATCCAGCCTCAGACATTTAATGATTACCTAACTGTGTGGCCTTGGGCAAGCCACTTAACCCCATTTGCCTTGCAAAAAAAAATCTAAAAAAAAAACAAAGTAACTTCAGACAACATAAAATACTTGGGAGGTACTTGTTAAAGCAGACTGATAAACTTTTTGAAAACCATTAAAAAACACTTCTCACACAAATAAAATCAGATTTAAATAACTGGGCAAATAAATACCAACTGCTCATGGATAGGCTGAGCTAATGTAGTAAAAATGACAATTCAACCAATGTTACACCACTTATTTAGTTCCTTATCAAAATTCCAAAAAAAAATTCCTTTAATGAGTAAGAAAAAGTTCTAAGTAAATTCATATGAAGAAATGAGTTTCCAGGGATTTAGTGGAAGAAAAGTGCAAAAGAAGGTGACTTAACCCTATAAGAACTAAAAATTATACTATAAAGCATCAATCATCAGAGCTGTATGCTATTGGTGAAGAAATAGAGTGGTGGATCAGTGGAATAGACTAGGTGCAATATCAGGAAATGATTAAAGTAATCTGCTGTTTGATAAACCCAAATAATCCAGCTATTGGGATAAAAAATGCTCTCTTCAATAAAAACTGTTGGTAAAATTGGAAGTTAGTATGGCAGAAACTTGGATTAGACCAACACCTCATACCCTATACCAAGATAAGATCCAAATGGATACAGGATTTAGAAATAAAAAACATTATTATAAGCAACTAGAAGATCAAGGAGTAGTTTACCTGTCAGCTCTATGGAAAGGAAAGCAATTTATGACCAAGGAAGAGAAGATCATTAAAAACAAATTAGGGGGTGGCTAGGTGGTGCAGTGGATAGAGCACCAGCCTTGGAGTCAGGAGTACCTGAGTTCAAATCCTGCCTCAGACACTTAAAATTACCTAACTGTGTTGCCTTGGGCAAGCCACTTAACCCCATTTGCCTTGCAGAAACTAAAAAAAAAAAAAAAAAAAAAAAAAAACTAGATAATTTCGATTATATTGAATTTAAAAAGCTTTTGCATAGACAAAACCTCTGTAATCAAGATCATAAGAAATGTAGTAAATTGGGAAACAATTTTTACAACTGGAATTTCTGACAAAGGATTCATTTCTAAAATATACAGAGAAATGAGTTAAAATTAAAAAAAAAACCAAGCCATTCCCCAGTTGTGACATGTTTCAACTGACATTAAAAAAACACAAGGCTATCTAATTGAAACCAACTCATTTTACCATTGAGAAAATTCAACCCCAAGGAGATTACTTGATTTCCCAGATCATATAAGTAGTATGTTTCTGAGAGAAATTGAATATCCAGAGGTAAAACTTTTTCCATACACAGACATTTTATCTTCATCATCATCATCATCATCATCATCATCATCATCATCATTTTATTGACTTGATTTGTTTTTGATGTCACCAAATTTCTTGTTATAACTGTTCCCCTTCTGCCCTCTCAGAGAGTCATCTATAACCCACAGTCCATCTTTAATACTATTTATGCTGCACTCTGACCCTATCTGAAACATGTTTTCTTTAATTTTGTGATTAACCATTTGCAGCTGGTACATGAAAACCAACATACCAACTTCATTCTAAAGGGGACACCACAAAAAATTCTTGCCCTTCTATGTTTTATGTATTCTTCAAAACCTTTTAAAAACAACAGTGACTAGTCTGGGTGTGAAAATAATTTTGAAAGCTCTGGGGCATCTAGGTGGCACAATGGATAGAGCACCATCCCTGGATTCAGGACCATCTGAGTTCAAACAGAAGTAAGGTCATTCTGTCTCAAAACTATAAAAGCTTGAAAAATTAATCTGTACACCATTCTCTTTGATAAAATTTAAGATCTTTGCAGTCAAATGTAAGATATGTTGCACCAATAACCAGTGATTCCATGAATGACACTCAGACAAGTCAACTTGTCTGTCAACAAAGCACCTCTTAAATGACTACTTGTTATTTATAATAATTTATAGTAATTTAACCACTTTACTTGTTAACAACTGACCATAACCATAAACTTGACCCAAACTAGGTAAATGTAGGCCATGAACACATACTTTAAATTGTTGAGAACCAAATACAATGGCAAAAAAAATCATTATTACATTAGTTCTGTACAATCAAAAACCCCATACCACTTTTGAATAGGCAATATATGATTAATTGTGCTCAATTTTTCCATTTTTGGGGCGGCTAGGTAGCGAAGTGGATAAAGCACTGCCCTGGAGTCAGGAGTACCTGGGTTCAAATCCGGTCTCTGACACTTAATAATTACCTAGCTGTGTGGCCTTGGGCAAGCCACTTAACCCTGTTTGCCTTGCAAAAACCTAAAAAAAAATTTTGCCATTTTCATTGAATGCAAAACACAAACTAATCTGTCCAATTGCAGTGGAGAAGATATTCATTTGTTACATCTTTTAAAGAACTAAAAGTTACCTCCAAATGACTAAATAAATTCTAATGATATTATGCTCCTAAATCTGTTATTCAAATTGCCATTTTTCTCTTATTCTAAATTAAAACACTAGACAACTTCAATCTTCCTCAAAAGGAAGATTAAAGAAAAATTTAAGAATAAAGAGACTGGCTATTGGGAGCAGGAGGTGGAGAAAGAGTCAAGTCCAATGATTTGCACATCTTTGCTGGCATGCCAAATTTCTCTTTCAGGAAATAAAAAAAATTTTGAAAGTATTTCAGTCTTTTCTTACTCTTCTTTTATGTACTGATTTTACTGGTCCATCTCCAGAACCTGTACTTTCATCAGCTTCTTTCATCTCATCTTCTGATCCAGATTTGTTGGATTTATTGCCTTCTTCTGGACCTTCCATAGTTTCATTTTCTACTTCACTCTTTTCTTCAGTTTTATCATCTTCTTTTTCAATTTTACCATCATCCTGATTTTCTTTTTCCTCTTCCAGGTCTGTAGCCTTCTCCTCTTTCACTTCTTGTTCTAGGGCTCCTTTTGTCTGGGGCTTATGTATTTCAGTTATTTTGCACTCTGCATCAATTTTTTCTTTCTTGGCCAGCAAAATAAAGCATTCAAGACCAAAGGCAGCCCTGCTGTAAAGACATAAATTATCCAAAGCCACCACTGCTCTTCAGCAGCAGTTAGCAACTGAGTGAATAAACTAGACTCATTAGCCCTTGCTACCAGTTTTTTCACCATCCAACTATCTTCAGCCTAATGATCTGCTATTTCCTTATTTGAACAGATGATAAAATTATCAAAGTAGATATCAGAAGTCATTGACCATAGTTCTAAGCCAAGAACAGTGAAAGAACTTAGAAGAAATTGATTTCTATCCTCATAATAATGTGGATTTGGAATTTTCACGGGGTCCACGGGGTTCACAGGGTCCACGGGGTTATCAATCATTGGAGGTTCCCATTTCCCCCTGTATTTTGCATTATCAATCATGGGATGCAGCCATTGTCCACACCCAATCTTACATAATGGATTAGGAATATGAGGGGCTTCCCATTTACTATCCATATCTTCATTCCAGTCTGGAGGTATTTCAGCATAAGGATCTTCAATATATTCTAGTTTCTTTCATTAAAAAATTTTAAACTACTCTAAAGAGCTAAAAGTCTTTTAGTAGGAACACAAATAAGTTTTGTTCCCATTTTATAGACTAACTTTAAGTTCAACAGACAACTTTTGGGCAAATTAAACAAATGTCATGCAATAGTAGGAATTGACATAGGGCTTTAGGATTTGACAAAAATTTTGCATGTATTATTTCATTTCATCCTCACAAAAGCCCAAAGAAGATATTGTTATTCCTATTTTACAGATGTTAAAATTGAGGTTAGCAGAGATTTAGAGACTTGCCCATAGTCATGCAAATATTATCCCAGACAGGATTATTTAAGGTGGTTCGGTAAAAGAGGAATATAAAAAATGAGAAAAATTTTGGGATTTATTCATCTACATGTGTCCAAACTGTATTTCTATTATTTGACATTTAAATATTCCAGAAGATCGGTGCTTTCATCAGTAGGGTTGTCTCCTTCAACTTTGCAGACCCATGTCATCTATATCACATATCCTGTATAATCTTTGTTTGTGTCCTGCCATTATTATGAGGATAGAGTAAATATGTAAAGATAAACAGATACAGATAAAGTTATTGCATTTATATTTTTATAGATGCATATATGCACAAATATATATGTATTTTGTTTATATGTATACATATGTATAATGTATATGCACATGGGGTGGCTAGGTGGTACAGTGGATAAAGCACCGGCCCTGGAGTCAAGAGTACCTGGGTTCAAATCTGGTCTCAGACACTTAATAATTACCTAGCTGTGTGGCCCTGGGCAAGCCACTTAACCCTATTTTGTGCAAAAACCTATGTGTATACACAGGTTTTCATATATTGTATTTATGTTCATGTTTTTGTTTCTGTGCAGAAGTATAAACTTTGATAATTTAATAATCTAAAAATTGGATATTTTGTATAACATTAAATGGATGATATTTTACTAATTAACCAATATATTGATACCAATATGCTTATAAATATATATTATTACAATATATAATTTAGTGAGTAAAGAATTATATTATAGGTCCTATTAATATGAGGAGATTTTGACACCAATAGTGTATGGCTTCTTTTAAGATCTGATTTTTTTATTTGTCTGAAGAATTAAGTGACCTACTGTTTTAACATAGTATATTGGACTCTATATACTGATGATAGTCTGATGAGAGCATTATGTAAGCTTTCAGCCCATCTCTCCAGATCACATCCTTATCACTAATCAACATGGCTCCATTAGCACTGAGTAGTTAAAATGTACCATAGGTTTTTTTGTCTGGGACAACTTTTGCACTGAATTGCTTCTGCCCTCTTACTAAGCCTAGAATCTTGTATATTTCTAAATTAGATAGAATTAAATGCCAGCTACTTAGATACAGATAGACTATCCTAATGGTAAACTGTGGAATTCTCATATTTGGAAGGAGTAGCTTCCTCATTTTCATCAAATCAATCTTGATGTTGGTGAATAACATGACCCAGATGAGTAAATGAGGTACTGTATACCAAATTAAGTTAAAAACTATTTCTAACTTTCAGAGTTTAAAAATTAAAAATTTTAGAAACCTCACTGTAGATTAGGTTCAGGTTTCTAATTAAGAGACTAAAGTTGGGGACTGAGTCTAATACTAAGGAAATGATTGGCACAATAACCAAGACTCTGAAGAGGCAAGATAAGAAAATGACCTTGATGCCATCTGTATCCAGATAAGGAGCTGTGGAATTTGAACAAAGTGCAAGGACTAATCCCTTTTAATTTAGAAAAAAACAGATATCTTATTGTATGATCTTGTTACCTCTGAGACTTCTCTTCTCTTCTTTAAGGATATGATTTCTCTCTCATCACACCCAATTTGGATCAAGGTACAACATGGAAACAAAGTAAAGCCTGACAGAGTGCTTTCCGTTGGGGGAGGTGGGGGGAGGGAAGCAAGATTGGGGGGGAAATTGTAAAACTCAAATAATATCTTTAATAAAAAATAAATTTAAAAAAAGAAAAATAGAAAATGACCTTGAGCAGAAACTTGTTGCCAGTTCTAAATACATGTTTCCGTTATTAAAGTTTTGGAGGAAAGAAAAGGCCAAACTTGTTTTTCTTAATGGAAACATAACTGAAGATTTAACTTAAGCAATAAGTTGAAGATGGTGAAAAAGTCTCTAAGGAAGTATTAAAATAACATGCAGAGTATCAGATTACAGAGCAATGTCCAGCCTGGTTAGTGACCTAGGGCCAGAGCCGAGTTTCTCTTCTACCTATCTGCATTGGTCACATTCGTATATATCTCTACATTTCCAAGCATATCTTTGCTGTGTATGTGTAATGGTATTCCTCAATACATGTGATCTCTATCTGTAAGTATTTACAACAATAGATGTTCTCTAGATTTCATTTTATCTTTCCATGTGCATAAATGTTAATAAAAACATGAAAGCAAGCATGTAGCTCTGCTTTATTCCACTGAAGACTGGGAACACATAAGAGCATCATCCATCAGCTACAAAACTTGCCAACACGCCATCTTGAACCTGGCATATAATAGTGATTAACTTCTCTGGGCAACTAAATTTTGCCATGATCTTCCACAAATTCTAATGACAGACAGTATCAAAAATCTTGGTCAGAATGAGGAACATTGTAAATAGACTTGCTCTGCCTTATGCATTTCTCCTGGAGTTGTCAGGCAACAAATACCATTCTGACCATTCCTCAACCCTTTCTGAAACCACACTGACTCTCAAGTAAAATAATCATCCCCCAGGTAAAGGATCAGCTTATTAAGGAGTATTGGCAAGAATCCTTCCTTCAATGACTAAGAGAGAAACCAAGCAATTTCCTTTTCTTTTATAGAGATGGATAATGGAGGCAACCTTGAACTACTAAAGGATGATCTCCTCATTTCATGAAACTTGGAAGATTTCAGTTAACTTTTGTTTGACCAGAAGAGTAAATCTAAGTTGGAATAGAATCACCAGGTGCTTTGCCACACACATGGTCAATGATGTCAGCAATGGCTGATGATAGTCTATTGAGTACTGTCTATTGAGTCCATCTTTCCTGGATTACATCCTTATCAATAATTAATGTGGCTTCATCAATACTGAGGAGTTAAGATGCACATTAGGTCTTTGATCCAGGACAACGCAAAAATATTTTTGCAGTGTTACTATCAGTTTAAAACTGATTTGCCTATGCCTTTAAATTATGTCAAGAATCCCTCATCTTTCTAAGCTTCACTTGGACTTTACTTTAGATGGAGTTCAATACTACCTTCTTAGAAACAGTGCATCTTAGAAATGAACTATCCTGCTGATAAACCCTATGTAGTTCTCATATTTCAAGTAGTAGCTTCCTCATTTTCATCAAAACATTGAAGATAGAATAATAAAAACACTGTCCAAAAGCAAGAATTTAACAAAGAAAAAGATGAGATGCCAATGATTTTCCTCTTCTTTATTTCTATCTTCATTCAAAAGATTTATTTGTCAAAATGAGGACATTTGAATCAAACTATTACTAAGGCATTATCAAGTTCATAAGCAAAATACCAGGTTGGGTCAATTTCCCATCTTTTATCTTACCTACTCATGGCATTAGTCTGATTAACTTGTAGTCTGATAAAGACACATAGATTCTATTTTCTATTTTATTCTATTCATTTAATTCTATTCTATTAATTTATTTATGATAGAATAACATGTACTAAAATTTGCATAAAGTGAAAAATAAAATACTTAAAACAATTTCAGTTAAGTTTGTAAGTAAAAGTCATTCTATCTCATTGT
The DNA here is from genome assembly GCF_037893015.1 of Macrotis lagotis. Taxonomy (NCBI): domain Eukaryota; kingdom Metazoa; phylum Chordata; class Mammalia; order Peramelemorphia; family Peramelidae; genus Macrotis; species Macrotis lagotis. Next base: position 49,785,313 of record NC_133660.1, on the reverse strand, counting down.
TTCTTTTCTTTCTCTCCAGAATGGGATATAAGGGATAGACAATTTGCATAGGGAAATAATCCTCCAGTTGAAAATTGCTTTGAATATCCATTTCAATTTGTTTGTATCAACACAGTCTAAGTGATCTCAAAATCATTTTTTTCTGACAACCATAACCATTTATCAAGATGTATTCTATTATGGGCCTTTTTGGTCACTTCTTTGGCTCTCTATCAGGAGCATGCCTTTTATGTAGATAATTTTCAGTAATAAGCATTGCATAAACACAAGGGTATAATGTAAATAAAAGCTTTAATCAACAGCCTGTAGAATTAATAGAGTATAAAGCTGTTTTGTCCAACACCCTTCAGGTAGAACTTCTAAAATTATGTCTGCATTTCATACTTCTGAGCTTTGGAATGAATCATTTTGATTAGAAATTAGGAAAATATAAACTGATCTAGTTCATGATATCTACCAGGCACTGATCATCCCATACAAGGAAATGGATTGTTTCTTTGGTGGCCAAAGATGGAGTACAGCATTTTGACAGAAAGGTGACTATTAGCATGCTCGTTAAGATGAGCACAATCCAGAAGATAGCAGAAAAAAAGAAGGGACATTTCCCTTGACTATCCTTAGAAAAATCAAATTATTGTTGTTGTTTAGTTATTCCCAACTCTTTGTGGTTTTCCACTTCCTTCTACAGCTCCTTTCAAGATGAAAAACTGAGGTAAACAAGGGTCACATAACTAATGTCCAAAGCTGGATTTCAATCAAGTCTTCTTAACTCCAGGTATGACACTCTCTCCACTACCTCTACTAGCTGTTCCTAAAATGTGTATACAAGGTAAATACAAGTTAAAGTAGGAGGTGGGGAAGGCAATGCAACTGTGGGAATCAGAAAAGCCTTCATACTAAAATGATACTTGAATGCTACCTTTGAAGGAAACTAAAGCTGCTAAGGAGAAAAGATAAGGATTGGATTCTAGTAATGAAGGATAGACCATCATTTTGTCTAAGCAGTATAGTTTCAAGAGAAAGCAGATACTGTATAATAAGCCTGAGGATAAGTTGTGAAAATCCTAAACAGCAAAGTTTATACCTAATCCTGATGTAATAAGGGAGCCTCTGGAGTTTAAAATCAATAGATCAAACATCTATTAAGCACTCTCCTAGGCTAGAGCAGCTAGATGGCACAGTTGTATGGAACATCAGGCCTGGAGTCAAGAAGACCTTAGTTCAAATCTAACCTCAGGCAATAGCTATGTGACTCTGGACAATTCACTTACCCTCTCTTGCCTCAGTTACCTCATTAATAAATTGAGGAGAAGGCAATGAAAGGCAAACTACTGTAGTAAATTTGGAAAGAAAACCCCATTTGGGGGTCCTAAAGATTAAGACATGACTGAAATGACATCTTAGCCATAAGGGATACATATATAAAGAAGGAAACAATCATAGCATGAAAGAAGCCTATATTTTAACATTTCTTGGCATAATTGCCTGAAACACAAAGCAGGCAAAAGGATTATGAGTATGGATTTGAGTAGGAGTATAAAATTCAGTAGAAACTACTATAAAACAGCTTTCCTGCCAAGATGACAGAGAGAAGCCAGTTACTACTGGAAGCTCTCTTGGCATTCCCTCAGAACTAATATGAACCAAGCCTCTTAATAGAATTTAGAGCCACAAAATCCAGAAAAGAACACCTACCAACAAGGATTGTCTCAGGGAAGAGTGGGTAAGCTGGGGGCAGAGAGCTAGCATAGGGGTGGTGGGATAAGGCCCTGGGACTAACCTGAGAACAGTCATGGAAGTTTTGGCTTTGTGAGCAGAGGACTGGAGAGTTCCAGAGAGGCTGGAGGTAAAGTTTCAACATAGCAGGAGGGAAAACTCCAGAAGATCAGGGCCCTAAACCCCTGTGCTTTCAGCTGAGTTCCCTTGTTTCCAGTTGAGCCCCCACCCCCATCTCTGTGGAAGAAAGTGACTCTTTCCAGAGCAAACACAGTAACAGTTCCCCAGCTCCCCAGTTTCAAGTGTGAGCAGCAAATCTCCCTCAGTGCCAAGTGAGGATTAAGGAAATTAACTGTCATTTGAAGGAAAATTGCACTTATATCATGGAACAAAAGGGCAAAATAGTTATTGAAAGAATACATCAATCCCCTCCTGAAATGGATCCCAAAATGAAAATATCAAGGGATATTGTGGTCAAATTCCAGAACTATCAGATAGAAGAGAAAATCATGCAAAAAGCCAGAAAGAAACAATTTAGATACCAAGGAGCCACAATAAGGATTATGCAGGACCTGGATGTATCAACATTAAGGGAATCGAAGGGTCTGGAATGCAATTATCCAAAGAGCAAAGGAGCTTGGAATACAGCCAAGAATTCACTATCCTGCAAAACTGAGGCTTCTCTTCTGGGGAAAAGATGGACTTTTAATAAAATAGGAGACATCCAACTTTTCCTGACAAAACAATCAGAGCTAAATAGAAAATTTGAACTTCAAACAGGAGACTCAAGAGACACATGAAAAGGTGAAAAAAGGAAAAGAAAAAAATTGCTATCCAAAAGGTAAAAGTGACTATATCCCCATGTGGGAGAAAGCTTCTCAAAATTCTTGAGAATTGTAGCTCTATTAGAGAGAATATACTTAGCCAAAAGCAATGGACACTCATGACTTCTCTGTGACTCAGATAGAATGATTTAAAATAATATTTCCCTAAAAAGGGGGGAAAGTAAAAAGTCAGGAGGATGGAAGAGGTGAGAACTGCCTGAATCTTACTCTCATTACATTTGGTTCAAAGAAGGATTAATGTACACACACTCAGTTAATATGACCTTTAAATTTAAAAGGGGAAAGAGGGAGGAGGGAGGAAAAGGGGAAATAAAAGAAGGAAGGGAAGCAAGAAGGGGCAAAGGAAAAGAAAAAAGATAGGAGAGAGGTGGATATAAGGGTGCAAACACATTAAAGAGGTGGTATTCAGAAGTAAAATACTGGGGAATGAGGATGAAGTGAAAAAAAGATGAAAAATACACCGGGAAGATAGCATGGCAGGCAATATAGAGTTAGTAATCATAACTTGGAATAAGAATGGGATGAATGCTACCATAAAACCTAAGTGAATAGCAAAGTGAATTAAAAACCAGAATCCTACAATATGCTGCTTATGAGAAACTCATTTGAAACATATATATATATATATATATATATATATATATATATATATATATAGAGAGAGAGAGAGAGAGAGAGACACACACACACACACACATATATATATATATATATATATTTATTTATAAAGAAAGGAAGAGAGAGAGAGAGAGAGAGAGAGAGAGAGAGAGAGAGAGAGAGAGTGTGTAAAGGTAAAAGGTCAGAGCAGAATATGTTTTGCTTCAGCCAAAGTGAAAAAGAGGGGTCTTTTTCAATCCTTATCTCTGATAAAGCAGCTGCTAAACTAAATCTCATTAAAAGAGATAAGGAAGGAAAATTTATATCCTCTTAAAAGGTACTATAGACAATGAAGCAATTTCAATACTAAATATTTATGTACCAAGTGTATAAAATCTAAATTCTTAGAGGAGAAGCTGAATGAGTTACAGGAAAACATAAACAGCAAAACTCTATTGGTGGGAGATCTCAACCTCTCACTTTCAGATTTAAATAAATCTAACCATATAATAAGTAAGAAAAAAAGTTAAGAAGGGAAATAGAATGTTAGAAAACCTAGACATGACAGACTTTTGTAGAAAATTGAATGGAGACATAAAGGAATATACTTTTTTTGGAGTACATGGTACTTAGACAAAAATTGACCATATACTGGGGCATAAAAGCCTTATAAACAAATGCAAAAAGAATGAAATAGCGAATTCCTGCTTCTCAGATCATATTGCAATAAAAATCACATGGAATAATGGGCCATGGAGAGACAGAACTAAAGCTAATTGGAAACTAAATAACCTCATTTTAAAGACAACAAATTATAGAGAGAATTAATGATTTCATCCTAAATAAATGACAGTAACAGGACAACATTTCAAAATGTATGGAAAAAAGCTAAGGCAGTTATTAGGGGATATATTATATCTTTAACTGCTTACATGAATAAAATAGAGAAAGAGGAAATCAATCAACTAAGCAAGCAACTAGAAAAATTAGAGAAAGAACAAATCAAAAGCCCTCAGTTAAAAACCAGATTAGAAATTCTAAAAAATTAAAGGAGAAATTAATGAAGTTGAAAGCAAGAAAACTATTGAATTAATAAATAACTCTATCTCAGAAAAAGAAATTCAACAAGCTATCACTGAACTCACTAATAATAAATGTGCAGGAAGATACAGCAGCAAGAACTAGAAAGAGAAATTTTCAAAGTAACTTCAGACAATACAAAATGCATGGGAGTCTACCTGCCAAAACAGACTCAGAAACTCTATGAAAACAACTATAAAACACTTTTCACACAAAGAAAATAAGATTTAAATAACTGGGAAAATATCAATTGCTCATGCATAAGCCAAGCTACTATAATAAACATCACAATTCTACCCAAATTAATCTACTTATTTGGTGACTTAATCAAACTTCCAAAAAATTACTTTAATGAGCTAGAAAAAAAATTGTAACTAAATTCACATGGAGAAACAAAAAGTCAAAAATATCCAGGGATTTAATGAAAAAAAGTTCATAAGAAGGTTCTTTGGCCTTATTAGATGTACAATTGGACTAAAAAGCATCAGTCATCAAAACTGTCTGACAATGGCCAAGAAATACAGTGTTAGATCAGTGGAATAGATTAGGTGCAAAAGAGACAGCAAGAAATGATTACAGTACTCTACTGTTTGATAAACCCAAAGAGGTCAGCTTTTGGGATAAGAACCAGAATCCTACAATATGCTGATAACCAGAAATGCATTTGAAGCAGAGAGATACATAGAGAGTAAAGATAAAAGGCTGAAGCAGAATTTATTATGGTTCACCTAAAGTAAAAAAGGCAGGGTAGCAAATCCTTATCTCAGAAAAAGGAGCAATAAAAATAGATCTCATTAAAAGAGATGAGAAAACTATATTCCTAAAATGTACCATAGACAACAAAGTAATTTTAATACTAAATATGCATGCACCAAGTGGTGTAGAATCCAAATTCATAGAGGAGAAACTGAATGAGTTACAGGAAGACATAGACAGTGGAACTCTACTGGTGGGAGACCTCAACCTCACTCTTTCAGATTTAGATAACTCTAACCCTAAAATAAACAAGAAAGAAGTCAAGGAGATATATAGAATGTTAAAAAACTTGCAGATTAAAGAGCTTTGAAGAAAATTTAATGGGGATACAAAGAATATACATTTAATTTGCAGTGCTTGGCACCTACAAAAAACTGACCATACTAGTTCATAAAAACCTCATAATCAAATACAGAAAGGCAGAAATATTGACATCAACCTTTTCAGACCATGATGCAATAAAAATCATGTGCAATTTAGGTCCATGGAGAGATAGACCTAAAACTAATTGGAAAATAACCTCATTTTAAAGAATGTGTGTATCAAACAACAAATCATCTAAAGAATTAATGATTTTATCTGAAAAAGATAATAATGAGTCAACATGACAAAACTTATGGAATAAAGCCAAAGTAGTTATTAGGGGGCATATTATATATTTCTAAATGCTTACAAAAATAAAATAGAGAAAGAAGAAATCAATGAATTGGACAAGTGACTAAAAAAGTTAGAGAAAGAACAAATTTTAAATCCCCAATTAAATACCAAATTAGATATTCTGAAAATTAAATGAGAAATTAATAAAATTAAAAGGAAGAAAACTATTGAACTAAAAAATTCAACAACTGATTTTAGGGAAAAATCAATAAAATAGACAAGCTTTTGGTTAATTTGATTAAAAATAGAAAGAAGAAAAACAAATTACTAGTATCAAAAAAGTAAAAAGGTAAATTCACCACCACTGAGGAAGAAACTAAAGTAATAATTTGGAACTATTTTGCCCAACTGCATGACAGTAAATTTGATCATAATAGTAAAATGGATGAATATTTACAAAAATATTAATTGCCCAGGTTAAAAGAAGGGGAAATAAAATACCTAAATATTCCTATTTCAGAAAAAGAAATTCAACAAGCCATCAATGAACTCCCTAAGAAAAAATCTCCAAGGTCACATGGATTCACAAGTGAATGATATTAAATATTCACAGAAAAAATAAGTGAAGGCAGATCTCTGCCTAATTCCTTCTATGACACCAATATGGAGTAGATACTTAAACCAGGGAGAGCCAAAGAAGAGAAAGAAAATCATAGACCTATTTCTCTAATGAATATTGTTGCAAAAGTCTTAAATAAAATCTTAGCAAGTTATCACTAGGATAATACACTATGAGCAAGCATTATTCCAGGAATACAGAGTTGATTCAATATTAGCAAAACTGTCCGCAAAATTGACTATTTCAGTAACAACCCTAACAGAAATCATGATTATCTCATTAGATCCTGAAAAAGTCTTTGACAAAATACAGCTCCTATTCCTACTAAAAATATTAGAGAGCATAGGAATAAGTGGATTGCTCCTTAAAATGATAGGCAGTATCTATCTGAGACCAACAATAAGTATTATATGTAATGGTGATAAGCTAGCAGCATTCCCAATATAGTCATGGGGGAAACAAGTATGCCAATTATTACCACTATCGGTCAATATTGTATCAGAAATGTTAGAAGAAACAAAAATCTCACAATTTGCAGATGATAAGATGGAATACCTAGAGAACCCTAAAAGAATCATCTAAAAAACTACTGGAAAGAATCAGCAATTTTAGCAAAGTAGCAGGATATAAAATAAATCCACATACAGCTTCAGCATTTCTAAATATTACTAGCAAGATACAGAATCAAGAGTTAGAAAGAGAAAGTCCATTTAAAGTAACTTCAGAGTATATAAAATGCTTGGGAGTCTACCTGTCAGGGTACCCTATGAAAACAGAAACCCTATGAAAACAACTATGAAAGACTTTTCACACAAATAAAATCAGATCTAAATAAGTGGGCAAATATCAACTGCTCATGGATAGACTGAACTAATATAATAAAAATGATAATTCTACCTAAATTAGAAAACTTATTTAGTGTCATACCAATCTAACTTACAAAAATTACTTTAGTGAGCTAGAAAAGATAGCAACTAAATTTATATGGAGAAACAAAAGGTCAAGAATATCAAGGGATTTAATGGAAAAAATGCAAAAGAAGACAGTTTAGCCATACCAGATCTTTTTTTTAGAGCCCTACATGCTTTTTTTATTACAAGACTATCGAGCATATGTGAAAAATTCATCATTCAGTAACTACATCTAAAGCACAAATATCTGGAAAGAGAATAAACAGATTCATTAAATTATGAGATATGATTAAATCATTGACCAAATAGAAAATTTATATAATAAAACCAGAAAAAAAAGTTGTAAAATATAGTTTACAATAATTATTCACATTCAAGGCTGTACATCACATACCAGATCTTATAAAGCATCAGTTATCAAAACTCTTTGGCATCACATTCAACTTAGATCAATGCATACCATGGAAACAATGTAAAGACTAACTTCTGTGGGGGGGGCAAGAATAGGGGAAGAATTGTAAAAGTCAAAGTAAATAAAATCTTTCTAAAAAACTCTGGTACTAGTATAGTGGTGGATCAGTGCAATAGATTAAGTGCAAAAGATAGCAAGAAATGATTATAGTACAGATTGATAAACCCAAAGTGTCCAGCTTCTGAGATAAGAACTCACTTTTCACTGAAAACTACTGGGCAGAAACAAAGATTAGACTAACATCTCACACACTATACCACGGATAAAGTCTAAATGGGTGCAGGATTTGACATAAAATACAATATTATTAACACATTGGGAGGACAAAGAATTGTTTACCTATCTGATCTATGGAAAGGGGAGTAGTTTATGATCAAAAAAGAGAGAGAACTTTATAAAAACTGGATAATTTAGATTATATTAAATCTAAAAGGTTTTACACAAGCAAAACCACTGTAACTAGGATCAAAAGGAATGCAGTTCATTGGGAAAATTTTTTTTTCAGTTAGTGATTCTGACAAAGGACTCATTTCTGAAATATATAGAGAACTGAGTCAAAATTATAAAAATACAAGTCATTCCCCAATTGTCTAATGGTCAAATGATGTGGAAAGGCAATTCTCAGATGAAGAAATCAAAGCTGTCTATAGTCGTATGAAAAAATTTCTCTAAATCATTATTGATTAGAGAAATGCAAATTAAAGCATCTCTGTGGTACTACCTCATCCCTCTCAGAATGGCCAATATGATCAGAAAGGATAATGATCAATATTGCAGGGGATGTGGGAAATCTGGGACACTAATACATTGTTGGTGGAACTGTGAACTTATCCAACCTTTCTGGAGAGCAATTTGGAATTATAAGCAAAGGGCCATAAAAAATGTGCATACCCTTTGATCCAGCAATACTACTACTGGGTCTGAATACTGAGGAGATCATGAAAATATGTAAAAATCCCACATGTCCAAAAATATTCATAACAGTTCTCTTTGCAGTGGCAAAGAATTGAAAAGTGAGGGGATGCCCATCAATTGAGGAATGACTGAATAAATTGTGATATATATATATATGTATATATATACATATATATATATATGTATGGCTACATATATATATATATATGGCAGAAAACTATTGTTCTACAAAAATCATAAGGGATGGGATTTCAGAAAAATATGTAAAGACTTGAATGAACTGATGCTGAGTGAGATGAACAGAAACAAAAGATTATTATACACCTTAACAACAGTTTTATTCAGTGCAACAATCATGGATAATTTAAGGAGCTCTGTGATGGACAATACCATCTGTATCCAGAGTTTGTTTAAACTTTGAAGTTTAAACAAAGACCAAAGAATATTATCTTCAATTTTTTGAAAATACTCTTGTATATTACATAATTTTGCTATCTCTAATATTTTCTTTCTTCCTAATAGATCTTTTTCTTCTCTCAACACATTCAATTTATATCTATGCAAATCATAGAAGCAAATATAAAGACTATGTCAGATTGCCTTCTATTGGGGGAAGGGAGGAGAGAAGTGAGAGAGGGAAAAATTATAAAATTCAAAACCTTGCAAAAATGATTCGTTAGAAACTATCACTGTATGCAATTGGAAAATAAATAAATATTTATATAATTTGAAAAACACACAGAATTTAGCAGTTTCTTCATTAAAGTATCAGAGGGCTTAGAATATGATATTCCTGATGGCAAAGGAGCTTGGATTACAACCAAGAATAAACTAACAAGAAAAACTGATCATACTCTTTCAGGGGAAAAGATAGCCATTCAATGAAATAGGGGACTTTAAAACTTTATTGATGAAAAGAGAAAAACCAAAAAGAAAATTTGATCTTCAAATATGAGACTCAAGTGAAGCAAGGAAAGGGAAATAGTGGAACTTAATGAAGTAGAACTGTTTGTATTCCTACATAGGAAGATGAACAAGAAGATGACACTGAAAACTCATACAAACTTTCTCATTTATTAGGGGGTTAGAAAGTAATGAACTGGGAGAAAGGGAAATGGAGAGACTTCCAGCCAAGATGGCGGAGAGAAGACAGGCACAGTGGTAAAATCTCCTGACCTTCCTTTATAAATAATCTGAAATAAACATTTTCACAGAAAAAAGATCTACAAAAACCAGAAAGAAAAGCCAGAAGAACATCTACCTCAGGATTTGTCTTCCGTGATTGTGGGTGAGTGCAGGGGCAGAGGGCAGACTCTGCCAGGAACACTGGATGGGGTGAAAGTCTGGGAGCCTAGATTAGCCTCAGATCAGCCAGATTAGCAGCAGAGCAGGGGCCCCAGCCTGAGGGCCTGAGGGCCTGAGAACTGGACTGGCTTGATCAGCAGTAGGGCTAGAGGCAATCATGGGGGTTCAGGCCAATTAGGGAGCAGAGGCATTGGTTGTTGTGCTGACCATCTGAAACTTGCAGGCAGGGTTGGAGGGAGAGTTCTGGTGTGGGAGAGCTGCAAACATCAATCCCTGGGCTCCTCTGGTCTGGAGGAACTCAGAATCCACACCTCCATTTCAGCTGAACCCTCTTCCCAAAAACACACACAATTACAGCCCATTTTCTGCCCCAGGCTAAAGCCAAGCAGCAGAACCACCTCCTCTGTAAATAGGGAGAGGGATTACCTCACCCCAGGGTATAACCCACATTTGATTAAAGATAAAATATTCTACAGCTTCAACCACTCCCTCAGACCAAGGGAGAGGGACTCAATCAAGGTCACAGACACTCCAGAGAAAATAACCAGCATCCCCTACTGGCCAACTGGAGATATTACACACAGCGAGCAAAACTTCTAGCACCCCCCTTTAGGAAGCTAGAGATACTACACTCAGTGAGTAAAGCCTCTAGGGATCCCAACACCAAATCTCTGTGAACCAGTCCCTTCCCAACACATGGTTTTAGGATAATGGAGGGTCCATAGAAAAATACTTGGAAAGAAAAAACACTAAAGGAGAGAGACCTAGAACCTCTGAGAAGAATATGACTTGCTCTCCAGCACACAAAGACTCCTTGAAGAATTAAGGAAGGAGTTTAAAAATCAATTGGAAAATTTGGGAGAGAAAATTAACACCATGCAACAAGAAAACAATTCTCTCAAAAATTCAATTGGTCAAATGGAAAACTCTTACAAAAATAGAAATGACCATTGGAAAAGGAGTTGCAAAAGGTAAATGAAGAAAATTCTTTTCTTAAAAAGAAATGGAGTCTGTGAAAACCAATGACCTCACGAGACAACAAAAATTTGTTAAACAAAGCCAAAAAACTGGACAAAAATAGAAAGCTATGTAAGATACCTCATTGAAGAGGGACAACCTGAGAGTTATAAGCCTTACTGAAAACATTGAAAAGAAAAAAAGCCTGGACTTAATATTACAGGATGTAGTGATTGAAAATTGCCCTGATATCATGGAACCAGAAGGCAAAATACTTATTGAAATAATGCATTTATTTGCTCCAGAAAGAGATCCTAAAATGAAAACACCAAGGTCAAATTCCAGAACTATCAGATAAAAGAGAAAATCCTGCAAGTAGCCAGAAAAACAACAATTTAAATACCAAGGAGTTACAGTAAGGATTATGCCAGACCTGGTTGCATCAACATTAAGGGATCAAAGGGCCTGGAATGAGATATTCCGAAGAGCAAGGGAGCTTGAAAAGCAGCCACAAATCCACTATCCCACAAAGCTGAGCCTTCTTTTTCAGGGGAAAAAGATGCACATTTAACAAAATGGAAGAATTCCCAAAATTCCTGATGAAAGGACCAGAGCTAAATAAAAAATTTGGACATCAAACAGGAGGTTCAAGAGACACATGAAAAGTTAAAATGGGGGGGGGGGGGTAAAGAAAAAACTGCTATACAATAAGTTGAAATTAGATATATCCCAGCATGGGAAAAAGATTCTCATAACTCTTGATATTGTAACTCTAACAGAGAGAATATACCTAGCCAGGAGTGATGGACACTTATGACTTATCCATGAGACTACTATCCAATGGTATGAAACTGTCTATAACCCTGCTTGGGAGAAAGACTCTAATAACTCTCAAGAATTGTATCAATATTAGATAGAACATACTTAGAAGTGATGAATACTCAGAATTTTCTATGACTCAGATAGAATCATTTAAAAACACTTCCTCCTTAAAAGGAGGACAGGAAGGAGAGGAGAGGAAGGAGGGGATTGAATAAGGAAAATCTCATTACATAAAGAGGTACAAAAGACCTATGGCAATAGAGGGGAAGAAGGGAGGAGATGAGAAACACCTGATTCTTCCTCTCATAAGATTTGGCTAAAGTTAACTTAGACATACATACTCAGTTAACTTAAAAAACATCTTACCTTTCAAGTATTAAAAGGGGAAAAGTGGAGGGGGGGAATGGAGACAGGGAAAAAAGGAGACAGAAAAGAAAAAGAAATTGAAGGAATTAGAATTGGGAAGGAAGAGACAGAACTCTCACTCTTTGCAGATGACATGATGGTATACCTAGAGAATCCCCAGAAATCATCTGAAAAACTAGTGGATACAATTAGCAATTTTAGCAAAGTTGCAAGATATAAAATAAACCCTCACAAATCCTCAACTTTTCTATATATGACTAGCAAGATACAGCAGGAAAACCTAGAAAGAGAAATCCCATCCAAAGTAACCTCAGACAATGTAAAATACCTGGGAGTCTGTCTGCCAAAGCAGACTCAGAAATTTTTTGAAAACAATTACAAAACACTCCTCACACAAATTAAATCAGATTTAAATAACTGGAAAAACTTCAATTGTTCATGGATAGGTTGAACTAATATAATAAAAATGACATTTCTACAAAAACGAAACTTCCTGTTTAGTGCCTTACCAATCAAAATTCCAAAAAATTACTTTAATGAGTTAGAAAAAGTTGTAAGTAAATTCATATGAAGAAATAAAAAGTCAAGAATTAAGGGAGTTAATGAAAAAAACTGAAAAAAAAGGTGGCTTAGCCCTACCGGATCTAAAATTATATTATAAAGCATCAGTCATCAAAACTGTCTGGTATTGGTTAAGAAATAGAGCAGTGTACCACTGGAATAGACTAGGTGCAATAGCAGAAAACAATTATAGTAATCTGCTATTTGGCAAATCCAAAGAGCCCAGCTATTAGGATAAAAACTCTATCTTTAATAAAAACTTCTGGGAAAATTGGAAGTTAGTATGGAAGAAACTTAGATTAGAGCATCTCATACCCTATACCAAGATAAGATTCAAATGGATCCAGGATCTAGACATTAAAAACAATATTATAAGGAAACTAGAAGATCAAGGAGTAATTTACCTGTCAGATCCATGGGAAGGGAAACAGTTTATGACTAAAGAGGAGATTGCAAACATCACTAAAAACAAACTAGATGATTTCAATTACATTAAATTAAAAAGCTTTTGCACAGACAAAACGACTCTAATCAAGATCAAAAGAAATGTAGTAAACTGGGAAACAATCTTCACAACTAATGTTTCTGACAAAGGACTCATTTCTAAAATATACGGAGTCAAATTTTTAAAAGAACAAGCCATTTCTCAATTGACAAATGGTCAAAGAATATGGAAAGGCAATTTATAGATGAGGAGATCAAAGCAATCCCTAGCCATATGAAAAAATTGCTCTAAATCATTACTTATTAGGGAAATTCAAATTAAAGCTTCTCTGAGGTACCACCTCACACCTCTCAGACTGGCCAATATGACTAGAAATGATAATGTTCACTGTCGGAAGTGTTGTGGGTAATCTGGTACATTATTACATTGTTGGTGGAGCTGTGAACTCATCCAACCTTTCTGAAGAGCAATTTGGAACTACACCCAAAGGGCAATAAAAGTGTGCATACCCTTTGATCCAACAATTCTGCTATTAGACTTACACCCTAAAGAGATGATGAAAAAGGGTAAAAACATCACTTGTACAAAAATAATCATAACAGCCTTATTTGAGGTGGCAAAGAATTGGAAATGGAGTAACTGTCCTTCAATTGGGGAATGGTTCAGCAAACTGTGCTATATGTATGTCATGGAACACTATTGTTCTTTTAGAAACCAGGAGGGATAGGAATTCAGGGAAGCCTGGTGGGATTTGCATGAACTAATGCTGAGTGAGATGAGCAGAACCCGAAAAATGTTGTACACCCTAACACGAACATGGGGGTAATGGTCAACTTTGATGGACTTGTTCATTTCACCAGTGCAACAATCAGGGACAGTTTGGGGCTCTCTGCCATGTCAAGTACCATCTGTACCCAGAGAAATATTTGTGGAGTTTGAACAAAGACCAAGGACTATTACCTTCAATTTAGGAAAAAAGAAAAAAACAGATATCTCATTATGCAATCTTCCTATTTCTTATACTTTGCTTTTCTTCCTTAAGGATATGATTTCTCCTTCATTACATTCAATTTGTATACCATGTATACTGTGGAAACAATATAAAGACTGGCACATTACCTTCTGTGGGGGTTGGTGGGAGGGACACAAGTTTAGGGGAAAAATTGTAAAATTCAAAATAAATAAAATCTTTAAAAAGTATAAAAAGAAATAGAAATGGAGATAGAATAGGGTAAGTTATTTCACATAAAAGAGTCAAGAAAAACCTTTTGCATTGGAATAAGAGTAAGAAAGTGAGGATGAGTGAAAGAACCTTATTCTTTGAATGTCATGCAGACAAAATTGGGTATAGAAATCTATCTTGGGACAGCTAGGTGGCGCAGTGGATAAAGCACCGGCCCTGGAGTCAGGAGTACCTGGGTGCAAATCCAGTCTCAGGTATTTAATAATTACCTAGCTGTGGGGCCTTGGGCAAGCCACTTAACCCCATTTGCCTTGCAAAAACTTAAACAAACAAACAAAAAAGAAAGAAATCTATCTTACCCTAAAGAAAGGCAGGAGGGCAAAAGGATGGAAGAAAGTAGATAGGGGAGGATAAAAGGGAGAGAAGACCATGGGAGACTGTCAGAAACAAAAAAAATTTTGAGGAGAGGGTGAAAGTAGAGAGAATAGAATAAATGGGGGTGAAGAAGAATAGGATAGAGCAAAATAATAGCTCTGAGAGGAAAAAAGACATTGAAATAAGCTTCTCTGAGAAAGGTCTCATTTCTCAAACATAGAGAATTGATGCAAGTTCATCAAAAATAAGAACCATTCCCCAATTGATAAATGATTAATTTTTCTGTTTTCATATAAGTTTATCAATGCTATCTATGGCCAAATTTTTTTTAAAAATCTTCTAACTCATCATTGATTTAAGGAATGCAAATTAGAACAATCCTGTAGTACTACTTTATATCTATTGAATTGGTTAATAGAAGACAAAAGGAAAATAGAAGATGTTAAAGAGTTTGTAAGGAAAATGAGACATGAATGCACCTTTGGAAGAGTTCTGAAATGATACAACTATTCTGTAGAGCAATGTGGAAGTATGCCCAAAAGGCAATAAAACCATGCATATTCTTTGTCCTAGATGCTCCTAGTATGTATTCTTGAAAGAAAAAACAGGATGAAAAAGGATATGTATAAAACTATTTGAAGTAGTTCTTTTCTTGTGGCAAGGATTTAGATATTGAGGGGTTAACCGTCATTTGTAGAATGACTGAACAAATTATGAAATGTGATTGTGATGTAATGCCATTCTGCATTTGGAATGATGAGCAAGATGCTCTCAGTAAAACCTGGGATGACTTACAAAAGCAGATGCAATGTGAAATGTACTGATTAAAAAGTAATGGTAAATATTGTAGGATGATAAGGTATGAATGACTTCATTTTTCTTAACAGTGCTGCATCCCAAGATATTTCTGAAGGACTTATACTAAAGAATCCTTTCCAACCCAAAAGAAAGAGTTGATGATCTCTGAATACAGATTGAAGCATACTTTTTTTAACTTAAAAATAAAATCCCAGCAATATTAGGTGATGATCATCCATGATGAACTTTGTTCCTCTCCACAGTCAGTAACCAGGGACAATTATAAAAGACTTGAATTAGAAAATACTATCCTCATCCAGAGAAAAAATATTAAGTCTGAATGCAGAACAAAACATACTATTTTTAAAACTTGTTTTATGTTTTTTTTCTCATGCTTTTCCCCCACTCCTTGGTTCTGATTCTTCTTTCACAACTTGATTGTCAAGATGTAAATATGTAGAACTCAAGAGCTTACAAAAAGATGAATGTTAAAAACTATCTTTACATGTAATTGAAAAAATAAAATAAAATTACATTCAAAAAATCATTGATTGGTAAAATAATTTATTTCTCTATGTCCCCCCATTCAGTAGTGGGCCTCAAATAAATTAGCAACCATTAATGCCCTGATGACTACTTTAAA
This sequence comes from Macrotis lagotis, assembly GCF_037893015.1. NCBI lineage: Eukaryota > Metazoa > Chordata > Mammalia > Peramelemorphia > Peramelidae > Macrotis > Macrotis lagotis. Next base: position 49,769,350 of record NC_133660.1, on the reverse strand, counting down.
CATACAAAAATATATACCATAAGATAATTTAATATTTCATGCATTAAATATTCAAATAAGAATAATAAATGAGGTCCACAAAACTAGATTACATTATATGACTCACAGTAAGCAAATAGAGCCTTATGGAGTGAAAGCAGTCATATGTTGGAACATACACAAAACCAAAACTCATTTTATCTATTCTAACTCATTTTTCTTTCTCCTTCCGAAATGGCTTCCAAAATGGACAATTAAGTTAAACCTTGAAATCTATATTTTTATTGATTGATTATGTCCCAGCTTCCTATTGGAATCATTGTTCATAGAACACAAGTGTACTCATAATATCTTGGGGAGATTTTGGGCCTAAGCAGAAACAAATAACAATGGTCTTCTCTCCCATCTATCATCTCCTATATACTTTCTTCCATCCTTTTGCCCTCCTACACTTCTTTAGGGTAAGATAGATTTCTATACCCAATTTGGTCTGCATGTTATTCAAAGAATAAGGTTCCTTCACTCCTCACTTTCCCACTCTCATTCCACTGCAAAAGCTTTTTCTTGCCTCTTTTATGTGAAATAACTAACCACATTCTACCTCTATTTCTATTTCTTTTTTATACTTTTTAAAGATTTTATTTTTGAGTTTTTCCCCTAATCTTGTGTCCCTCCCCCCAACCCCCCACAGAAGGCAATGTGCCAGTCTTTATTACAAGATTACATAATGAGATATCTGATTGAGTGGCACTTTTTCACTTATATTATATGTTTGTTTACTGAAGTAACAAAAACAAGTAAATGAAACTGTAGTATGTCATCAAAGGTATAATGAGATTTAATAAATGAATAAATAAATATTATAAGCATAGTTCCATCAGTTTCTTTTCACCTAGGGATGGAATGAACATTACTACAGGTGCTTAGAAAATGTTGTTGCACAGATGAATGTTAAAAAAAGAGTAAATATTGTAAATTTTTGATTTCCACATTGGGCTGCTGCCCAGACACCCGCCTTAGAGAGAACCCTGATTATGAGTGCCATTTTAACAACAGATTTGCCAAACTCAACATAAAACCAGTGTGAACTGACTGCATCCCAAGATTGCTCCCTTTCAAAGACAATTGTTCAAAAACCTTTTTATTTACACAAATAATTCTGTACGCTTGTAGCATCATAGACAAAAGTTAGTCTTCATGATTATCCCCCCCAAAAAAGTACAATTAGCATCAAAATCTGTCTCATTGAACATTTACAAGAACTATTGTAAGATTTACAGAACTGTTGGTCCTACCAAAAGATTGACTTCCTAGTACTCTAAACAGGAAACACATTGGCCAAAGGTCATCTTTTCATGGCACAACTGTGTTGAAGTATTTAAAGCACTCAGAGTTCTCTACAGTATTGTACCATTGAATGAAATCCAATATACATAAAGGACAGCAGGTGTGGTATTTGGCAAAGTTAGGGAAAAAAAGTCTGGTTTTGTTCAAAGTCATACAGAGTTAATTGTGTAATTGGAACTAGAGAACAATGCCTTCAATCTTTGTTTTAGAAGGGGCAAAAGTCTAATCCACCCTTAATGCAAGTTACACTAATTTTTCCTTAAACAGTATTAAGATTTTCCTAGAGTCTTATATCTAAAGGTTTAAACTGTTGGGATTACTTCCTGGACCCCTGAAGACAGGAAAGCCAGAAGATATTGTAGAGAGTGCTCTTTGGCTACTGGACCAGCATGGGAAAACTAAAATAAGGCACACACTTCTTCAGATGAATCAACTTAAGGTATTCTCTGTACCCATCCCTCTTGAAGATTTTTTTTCCTGTTTTGGCAAAGCAAATCTCTTGTGATCAACTCTTGAATAGTTTTGAATGTCTCATTTTGTTCTAATATTGAGTCTAAACCACTAGGAGATTGACTTGACTCAGGTGCAGCCCAGAGCCCTTGTTGAGAGCCCCTGATGGTTTTTATATTGGTCTGTCTAAACCCTTTCCCTTGCTTTTGTTCTTAGGAGGTCTCCCTTCCTATCTTCTATTATAGATCAGTTCAACTTGGTTTTGCCCTAGGTTCTATATGTCTTCTTAAAGAACTTGTAAAACCTTTGCTTTCTTCCACAGTCATTATCAGTCAATGCTGTCTCAAAGGCTCCATCACTATATGCTATTTCACTAAATTTCAGGTTATAGCCTTATAGACAGATTCCTTTTACCTTGTTGGTTCTTTAGAAATTCAAACATTTGTTTTACTAAGAAAGTATTACATTATCTTCACTTTCAAAATTTAAAAATATGCAGCATATGTGACATCCCTTTGAGGATATGTAATCCATGGGCTTTCTCTATCCTTTAGTTCAAAACCTTCCTGCTCATTTCAGAACAGGTGTAAATAGCTTCTCTTTGTCCTCTGCCTCATGGTTTCCATGAAGATTCTTTCAGCTGCCTGGAGACCTAGAATTCTGTGCTTATACTAAGGAAAAATCCATATGCTTTAGCTCTCCCAGCAGATCTGGAGGGTCAGTGGAGGAAAAAATCCATTATCTACTTTCCTTTGGTAAAAGGCCTTGTGAGATTACAACTGGCTTTGGCAGATCTTCTTCCTGGGCAGTGACTCCCAGAGAAGCAACAATAGCAATAGTGGCAGGAGAAAAAACAACAGCAGAGCAGTCGAGAAGGAAAGAGTTTCCAGCAGAAGGGGAAATCACTGAGGAGAGAAATGGGTCAGGAAATAAAGATTTATTAAGCACATAGTATATTTGACATTGGTGCTAAGCATTTCACTAAAACTTGCTCAATTTGATCCACGCAAACAAGTAGTAAAACTGGTTCTTACCATTCTTTTACAGTTGAAGAAACAGAAGTAGATAGAGGCCATGTGTTATAAAATAGCTCAAACCTTAAGGTTCTAACTTTATTAATCCATTATTCACGTCAAACTTTTGAGAATTTAAGTTTTTAATGTTTCCTTTGCTGCTTTGATCTTTGCTTAAACTTGATATAGACACTGCCAAGAATAGGTTAAAGGGAAAATATTTAAACTAATAAATCCATGAAGATCTGAGTCATAAAATGAGCTCTTCTGGCTAAAGAGTTAATATTTATCATATAGATAGGTAAGTTAATGTTAAGGGTGCTTTCCTAAATTCACATTGACCAGCTATCGTTTAACTTCAGCAGACTGGCATTCAATTATTATACTCTTCCCCTCATATCTAAATCCCACAAAGGGAAAAATTTCAGTTTTGTTGGGGTTTTTCACCCATAACTGTCCTCTGACATAAGTTAGAAGGTATGTTTTTATATTTAAGAAATTCAAATAGCAACTGAGAAATCAGGACCTATAAAATATTTTAGAATATCTAGTTTGTGCAGAGGATGAAAATTACAGCTGTATATATAACAAAAATTTTAATTAGAATTTGCTCAAGTAAAACATATTAGAGCATACTCAGTTACCCATTACAATTATTTATATTTTACCCATATAATCATCTGATCTTGTTACTTTCTCAAAATTTTCCACTCCAATTAATTCCCCATCAGGAGGATAAACACATTGGTAACAACACTCTTTGTGAGTAGTTGACTTTTATACCTAGGTTCAATTACTACACAAATAAATTTACTTAAGAGGTACTTATTTTACTCCAATTATAAATAATTCCAAATTGTATAAAGAGAACAGTAGTGAGTTATCCATAGTAAACCCTGTTCATTATATTCAAATGAAATAGATATCATGCACCCACATAGACTTAAATATTCTCTAGAAAATAAGGTCTTAAGGGGCAGCTAGTTGGTGAAATGGGTAGAGTACTGGCCCTGGAGTCAGGAGTACCTGAGTTCAAATCCAGCCTCAGACACTTAATAATTACCTAGCTGTGTGGCCTTGGGCAAGCCACTTAACCTCATTTGCCTTACAAAAACCTGAAAAAGTCTTATTTATGGTAGTTTTGGTAATCTTCTTGTGTTTCAGAATATGCTTTATTTCAAAGTCCTGACTTTAAACATGAATATAACTTCTAGCAGGAAGATGACAAACCCGAGAATTCCTTAACTTAGTTGTTTAAGTTATGGAAAAACTATAATTTTGATTGAAAACAGTTAAGATCATAGATACCTGCATTCTATTATAGTAACTTAGATTGTTCTATTTAGATAGGATTTATGCTCATGTCTACTACCTGCCACAATTATAGAAATTTCCTATTAAAAAAAGAAGAAGAGGGATATAATTATACTAAGGGAAAATGCTCCCCTAGATCTGTGTTAACTCTAGTTAAGAGTCATATGGGCTACTGATTGTAATGACAGGTTATCATAGCCAAGCTCAAAATAAAACATGTGGGAAACTTACTCATCTGGGAAACTGAGTCAAGATGGTTCTGATTTAATCATGCCACCAACTATTATTTCATAGGAACATTTACTAATTGATAATCGTTCAAATATGGCGCTCTAATTTTGCTGCTGACATGTGTCATTGGCTCATTAACACTCTGACAATTACATCTGAACTCAAACTCAGAATAATATTTAAAAGTCCCTCAAAAATTAAAGAGCAAAGTTTCACTTATCTTATCTTAGTTATTGTGTTCAACGGATAGTTAGTAATAAAAGATTAACAGACAATATTTTGGCACACTCTGAACAGAGTAATAAATCAGAGGAGTGGTTGAAGAACTAAAGGGTTGTGTTGAAACATCTGATGACGCCCTTCTCTTTGATGAAAGGTTTATTATACTCAGCAACAAGGCACTTTTAAGTTCCCATGGTAGTCGTACTCCAAACCTCATGAACGTTGTTGAGTACTGCAAGTTTAGAGATTTTGCTTACAAGTTAAGATAAAACTTTTTTTTTGGTTTTTGCAAGGCAATGGGGTTAAGAGACTTGCCCAAAGTTACAGAGCTAGGTAATTACTAAGTGTCTGAGGCCACATTTGGACTCAGGTCCTCCTGACTTTATCCACTGTGCTATCTCAAGATGTAACTTTAATACAATAACATATATTTTGTTGTTCCACCATTTCAGTCTCTTTGTGACCACATTTGGGGTTTCCTTGGCAAAGATACTGGAGTGGTTTGTCATTTTCTTCTCCAGTTCATTTTATAGGATACTGAGTCAGAGGTAAGTGACTTGCCCAGGATCACACAGGTAGTTAATTGTCTGAGACCAGATTTGAATTCAAAGATGAGTCTTCCTGACTTCAAGGTCAGGATTATCTATCTAAGGTACCACCTAGCTACCCTCAAAATAAATATAGGTAACACCTTTGAATCTGAAGCTAATTCTTCAAAGGATGAAGGATGAAGATTCTTGTTCCACTATGATACAGAAACTTATACTATATCACTTGCAGAGCTGATAATTAAGGAAGGGAAATATAAGACAGGAAAATATGTTTTATAAATAATCTGTTTCTTCTGCATTGAATATGTTCCCTACAATTAACACTGACCCCGTCCCATAACACAAGCTATGGGAATGAGGCCAATGAACTTTTAGTAAAGTATCACTCCTACCTGGCTAGGACTCCCAGTAAATCCTTGCTCCCCAGACAAAAGACAACCCCTATCAACAAAACAATGCATCCCTGCCCTCCTCCCAAAGTCTTTGAACTACTACCTCTCTTCTCCAAGTTCTTAATTACCCCATCCCTGCTCTCATCAACTCCCATCAATATATTCCTAATTAATTCATCTTCCTACCTCTTTAAAAATCTCAATCAGGAGCAGCTAGGTGACAATGGACAGACCACCAGGCCAGGATTCAGGAGGATCTGTGTTCAAATTTGCTCTCAAACACTTTATACTCACTAGCTGTGTGACCCTGGTTAAGTCACCTAACTCAATTGCTTTGCCAAAGGACAAAAAAAAAATAAACTCACTCTGAGTTGAATTGCTCATCTTCCTTTGGGAGGACAGCCCCTCTGGGGAGAACATGATTCCCTAATAACCTCTCACAACCCTACATCCTTCTTTACTACCTATCCACTGATTGTCTTCATTTTGGAGGGCAGCCTGCTCTGAGGGAGTTGTTTCTATACATTTCCTTGTTGCTAATCCTCTTGATGTGGTACCAATTAATGAGTCCCCTCTCTAATATTCATATCTGCTCTAAGTATCCTTTCTGTGTCCTTGCTAAAATCAGGAATTCTAACTACAACTGACCCTACAACCCCTGTCTTCTACCTCTTGCCCAAGGCCTTTGGTCTCCTGTGTGTTTGTTATCAGTATACACTGAATAGGATTATCTTTTAACCTTAAGCAAAAGTAAGTTAAGTGCTTCCAGGACTTGGAGTATTGGTTGATATAAAAAAGCTGTTTTTACAAATATGTGTTATAAATCTTATTAGAAAGTCTGTTCTTCTTGTTGACATAGTTTGGTGCTGCCAAATTTAATATTGAGAGTTTTGAATGGTGAAAGAATTCATGCACATCCCTGGGTTTTAAAACTCTTAAGGATTTATTATAGTAGTCTACAAAATGTACAGATTAGGAGGTGAGGGTTGTTTGGAGAGAGGGGGAGAGAGAGAGAGAGAGAGAGAGAGAGAGAGAGAGAGAGAGAGAGAGAGAGAGAGAGAAACAGACAGAAACAGAGACAGAGACAGACAGAAAGACAGAAAAACAGAGTGAGTGAGAGAGTCAGGGAGGCTAGATGGGAAGGGACTTTAGAATTTGGGTGCCACAAGAGGAGTTTAAAACGGGTTTTTATAGTCTTGCCTATTCTCTGGGTACTGAAGGATCTGAAGACTTAGGGGGAAAGGGGAAATCCCTCTCTCTTTTATGTGACCAAATCCAGATAAAAGGTTGAAAGCTGAGGGGAGGGGGGAGGAATGAGGAGACCCTACAGATTTTACATTTAACAGTGGAACAAAAGGAGCCAATTTACATTACAGAAGCAATAAAATTTTTACAAAGTTTCATAGTATAAAGGATTACAAAATCTATTTCCAATTACAAATCTCCTATATTCATAATTCCCTGCATCATATTTTCCTAACTCCCTCCATCATTCTAGTGGTGCCAATTTCTGACCTCCAGACCCACAACTATTTGTTTGAGATCCTATCTTCTCTCTTCCTCCTCTTACCTTATATAAAGGAAGATATGTCAGATGCCTCTTTGCTAGAGTTATCTCCCAACTCTCACCCCACTATGCCAACACAGTGCCCAACAAAATGCCAACTTGCCTGGGAGAGAACTCTACATCTTGTGAATTCTTTCTCAGAGCAGTGTCAATGCCAAGATTATGGAGGTGCAAACCCCATTTTGGTGAAATTGTCTAAAGACTGGAATCTCTCCAGTCTAAGTAAGCCTTTCAGTCCCCTGCCTGAGTCCCCAGGAGCTAAGAAGACCTAGGCAAATTCCAGAGCAGTGCGGGGGTCCCATTGTTTACTGGGCATCCAAAGTAGACTGGTCTTACTGAAACTGATTCTTTTTAGTTGAGTTGATAGTTTTTTTTCCCCCAACTTTTAATTGAACAAAATACTTTTCTCTCCTCTCCCATTCCAGAGTCAGATTGCAGAGCAGGTGGTCATGGGTCATTTTTAACTATGACAAAGCATTCCTCCTCCCTCTTCACCCTAAGTAAGGGAACTCTCCACCTGTATGTAAGACCTGAAGAGAGACACAGACAGACTGGGTCACTCCTGCTATTCAAGGCCTATATTTGCCAATCTCCACCCCTGCCACCAGTCAAGGGCAAAAACAGAAGAAGCCAAACAAGCTGGTCTCAGACCATCTATGTTCCTTTTGTCTGGTCTCAATGTTATCAAGTAGACTAGAGAAATTTTTAAACATTCAGGTAATTCTCTAGTTGGCAAACTTAAGTTGGCATAAAATTTTTTCCAATGCTGCTAGAATGCTTGTGTATGTTATATCTCTCTGTGTTTTGTTTGATCAACACAACTCCTCCTCCTCCACCTTTCCTCCTCCTTAAGGGAGAAGGGTGCCTTTTGTTTCCTTCTCTCTGTTATCTCAACCAGAGAATGGAAGAATGAGGCTTCCCCAGATGACATGTGTCTAAGGCATGGACAAGTAATTTACCCATAACGGGCCACCTCTGAAGGGAAAAGCTTGCTCCTTTAATTCTTACCTTTTTAAAAGTTCTTCTCTTGAACTTTCACTCTAGTGGTCTTTCCCTCAGGAGAGATGCCTATATTGACTGGATCAGGTTTTTTTTAGTCCTTATCTGAATTTTAAATGTCTTGCTCCTATAAGGGAAGCTCATCTTAGAAAAGTAACTTTAAAAGGTTTTACCACACATTTTCCTCTTCTGGGATTTTACTCTCTGCTCCTCACTCTCACTTTGGGAGTCTGGAGAGATCTCAGCTCTAATGACTAGGACTCAACACTCACTTTGACCTGAGTTCAATTCCTGGTTAGGGAACTAGCTACTCAGTAAGTGGTCATCTGATCTCACTTGCAGCCATTTTTCTGATAACTCCCACATCATCATGTACTCAAATTTAAAGGGGAGTAAGTATAAAATCTACTTTGTAACTTTAGCATTCATAATTAGGAAAGAATAATTCATGTTTCACCTTACTTGGAAATCTGATTTATCTTACCTTTAGAAATAAAAGTCACCTAAGATGTTCTCATTATTAAAAGACTTCTATTTGTCTATTGAGCATGGGTAATAACTGAACGTGTTTTACAATAGGTGACAATTTGTAGAATCTATTCCATTTTTCAGTTTGGGATTATGGTACATTCCAAGTCTTTTTGCTATTTTTTATAAAGCACTTTGAAGCAGTACAACAGTGATATAATGATATGTAATTTTCCTGTGATAATCTCTTGCTATTACCACTGTGAGATTATAGTCAATATTTGACCTTTATAAACTGAACTTACCTGAATTTTTGAATATTAGAAGCTGTTATTTAAAGGTCTTATAAGATTGTAAATTGGCCTTCTGATGAATTTTTGGAGCAATGATCAATGATGCCAGCAACCTTATGAAGTTTTTGACTTTAAATAAGCAGATAATGTTGCCATAGGGAAGAGCAGAACTCTGAGTTAGATTTCTCCTGACTTGTCTTCCCCAACACAACATGTACAATATCTCACCTGGAAGACCTTAAGTCTGTTCAATGCATCTATATAACCTTGTCTGGAAGTTGACATTCAAATAAATAAAGGAACTTCTCCCACATGTCCCAGGTCTCCTGAGTCTCAGGTTATATCAAAAGAAAGATAGCCTATAGTCTTTCTTAAAATTAACCTAAAAGAAATCTATTTTCAGCTAAGGATTTTGAATTATTTTTAACATTGAAAAAGGTTAAAAATATTTTATTTGTAATGAACTGTTCTAAAATAATTATGAAAACTCAGATTATTGTGACAACTTTTAATGAATTCATTTTTGGTACTAGAATCCATATTCTTATATTCTTGATGTATTAATGAAATCTCACTCTCCAAATGAGGGAAATGAATAATTCCAAATATAAACCTGGGTTTTAATTTTTTATTTCTAACAAGTTTCTGCATATAACAGCTTAACAATTGTCAAGTCAAATTGTAATTTCTATGGTTCCAAAATTTCACTTTCTAAAAATGGGAATATAAATTTTGACCTCATTAAAATTCTGTTGAGATTTTTCCAGAGACAAAGAACTATACACTGGAGGACCTGTAAGACAACATCCGAAATCACTGAACTACATCAGATGTATCATGAAAAGAAGAAATGGGTTTGAATTTTACTTTTTGTACTTCTTATCTATACAATCTATAAAATCAAAAGGGATCTGCCTCCTTCGACACTGTAAATGCTTTCCTCATCTTTGAGTATTGTTATAAACCTGAAAGTGATTGCCCATAACCCTTGGCAACCCTAGGTCTCCAGGTTGTGTCATTTCTTTCCCTCCACCTTCTTAGGGCTCCTGGCTTCTGCTAGTCATTCTGGCATCGTGCCTTTTCTCTCCACATTGTTGTTTATCTCCTTCTCTGCATATCTCTCTCCAGTTAAAGGCCTTCTTAACACTCCCTCTTCGAGTAAGAACTTCTTAGAGGTATAGGTACAATCATAGTACATGCCCTGAAACTATTGAATGGACACCGTCCCTACCTTATTATCCACATTTATTTTGACTACATAACTATGAGACACTTAATTCTTTGCTTTATGACTGAATAGGACTCTGTTTTACTAGTTGGAAGCCCTGGTCCCCTGAGTTCCTCAAATTGTTTTCCTGCCTGTCCCTCCCAAAAGGGAAAATCATAAGGAGCCATCTTTAGCACCTTGCATGGGGGATCCAATGGGACTCATTCTATTTACACACTGATGTTTCTCCTTTTTGGCCTCTTGGTTAAGTTTGTTTCTTCTAGACTCAAATTCCATATGATCATCTGTTATGGTTAACCAGCAAATTCCAACAGGTTCCATAGACTCTTCAAACTGACAGTTGAGTTTCCTCTCCAGAGACTGGATCTGAAATACTTCCCTATTTCTTGTCTCCATCCCTATGTCAGCTCAAAAACATTACAGAAAATGGATATTCATCCCTTCTTCCCATGAAAAGCTTTTCATTCCCATATCTCTATAGGTGGGATTATGATGGGTTCCCAATTAATGAGACCCCTCTCTAATATTCAGATATTCTCTGAGTAACCTTCAAATATATATATATATATATATATCTATATATATATATATATATATATATATAGCTTCTCCTATACTACAGCTAAACATGTATATTAGTATGTATGTATGTATGTATATTACTGCAATACTTAAATATTTTTATTCCTAAAATTTCTTCTGGGTCAGAGATGATATTTCAAGTGAATTCTTTCATGTTTGCTTGAACCCCTGAAATCTTTAGCTGTACATATTTTCTGTCAACAATAAGACCTTATAACTGCCCCCAAATAGCAAGTCTCAAACAACATCTCAGATAAAGCAAACTAAGAGATATTTGAAATGTTCATTGTCTATTTTATTATCATAGACTGAATAAATTTACACTGCTGATTTCAATGATGGATCAGTAAGTACTTATGAAGAGCCAACTAGGTGCTAGGTATTATAATAAAACAAGATAAAAGGCATAAAATAAAAATATGTGATATCCAGAGTTAGCATTCTATTCAGAGTAATAATATATAAATATATGAGTCCATAGAATATAAAGAATAGAAAAATAAATAAAGGAATCTGGAAATTTATCCACATATCTTTTCTCATTTGATTCCACAAAAACCTTGTGAGATAGGTACTTTTATCATTCTATTATTTATGAAATGAGAAAAGAATTCTAAATTGAGAAAACTGAGCCTGAAAATGTTATGTGAAAAAAAGCACAAAGTATTTACCAAGAGAAACCTGTAAGAAAATTTGATAGAAGTACCTGCCAAGGGAAAATAAAACGAAAAACTACTGCCAAAGTTAAAGATTAATCCCAAGTTTCTACAGGAATGAATATAAAAGAAGAATATGAGAAAAGTATTGTTAACAGCTCATAATCCATCTATAAAGTATATTCATGATATGGGAGCTGATGGACTAACTCAATAAGTTACCTATCTAATAGCATATCAAAATTGACTCAATTTATATTCTTCATCCACTTTGTTTTTCAAAAGTATAAGGTTAGGTTTTGAGTCTAATTGAAATATAACATCAATGAATTCATCTCCCCATGCCATTCATAAGAAGGATTTTTTTTGCTATAATATATTTTGGTTTATTTTAGTGTTACAATAATCTTGTTGTGAGAGTAAACATAAACCCTGCTCCCCCCCCAAAAAAAAAGATGAGAAAACTCAAGAATAGTGAAAGAGAAAAAAAGTGTACTTCCATCTGTGTTCAGATACCTTCTTTATCATAAGTCCACCAGAGAAGCTGCTTCAATATTTTTCCCACGGTTGCTATTACTAGCTATATTTCCTTCCTCTATTCCTCCCCACTCTCATTTATTCTATTCTATCTCCTTTCATCCTGTCCCTGTTCAGCAGTATGTTGCATTTGAGTACACTCTCCCACAATCTTGCCTCTCTTCTATCACCTAACCCCCTTCCCTCCCCTCCATTCCCCTAATCCCAACCCTTTTCTCTAATTTTCCTCTAGGGTAAGATAGATTTCTATAATCTATTGTCTATGTTATTTCCTCTCTGAACCATTTCTGATGAGAATGAAGTCTCCCTCAATTCCCCCTACCTCCCCTCATTGCACTCCATTTTTCTTGATTCTTATGTGAAATATCTTAGCCCCTTTTTCTTCTCTTTTCTTTTCCTCCCAGCACTTTCTTTTGTCACCCATTGACTCCATCTTTATACTATATTATAATATTATATTAAGCACCTTCCTGTGGCTTGTCTGTATATGCTTCTTCTAACTGCTCTTATAAATGAGAAAGTCCATATGAGTTATCAGTGTCTTCTGACACAGGATTACAAACAGTTAATCATTAAATTCCTCATAATTAGTTATTTTTCTTCATGCCCTCTATGATTCACCTGTTTCATTGAAAATCCATCTTTTCCCCTGAAAGAGGACGTTCAGTTCAGTTTAGTTGATTCTCCATTGTAAACCAAGATCTTTTGCCTTCTAGAATATCATATTCCAAACCCTATGAGTCCTTAATATAGATGCTGCCAGATCCTGTGTAATCCTGGCTGGTAGCCATGGTAGTCAAATTGTTTGTTTCTGGAAGTTTTTAGTATTTCTTCTTTAACTTGGAGTTTTGGAATTTAGCTATAATATGGCTTGGAGGTTTTCTTTTGGGATCTCTTTCAGGAGTTGATTGGTGAATTCCCTCAATTTCTATTTTACCCTCAGCTTCTAGGATCATAGGGCAATTTTGCTATATTATTTCTTTAAAAAATGAAGTCCAGGCTCTTCTCCTGGTCATGGCTTTCAGGTAGCCCAGTAATTTTTAAATTATCTCTTCTTGATTTGTTTTTGAGGTCAGTTATTTTTCCAATGAGATATTTCACATTTTCTTCTAATTTGGGTTTTTTTTGCAATAGTTTCATTTCTTCCTGATTTCTCACAGTCATTGGCTTTCTTTAGTTCCATTCTGCATTTGAAGGAGTTATTTTCCTCAGAGAGCTATTTTATCTCCTTTTCAAGCTGGCCAATTCTGCTTTTTTTTCTTTTTCTAGGTTTTTGCAAAGCAAATGGGGTTGAGTGGATTGCCCAAGGCCACACAGCTAGGTAATTATTAAGTGTTTGAGGACAGATTTGAACCCAGGTACTCCTGACTCCAGGGCCAGTGCTCTATCCACTCTACCACCTAGCCAGCCCCTCCCCCCAATTATGCTCTTTAAGGCATTCTTCTCCTCATTTGCCTTTTGTGTTGCTTTTTCCATTTGGCCTAAACTGGTTTTTAATATATTACTTTCTTCAGTATTTTTTTGTATTTCTTTCACCAAGCTGCTGACTTGGTTCTCGTGATTTATTTCTATCAATCTCATTTCTCCTCCCAGTTTTTCTTCTTCCTTCCTCAGTTGCTTTTCAAAGTCTTTTTTGAGCTCATCCATAGCCTCAGTCCATTTTCTATTTCTCTTGGAAGTTTTGGATACAGAAGCTTCAATTTTGTTATCTTCTGACTATTTTGATCCTCCATGAGACCAAAGTAATTTTCTATGGTCAGATTCTTCTTTTTCTGTTGTTAGCTCATTTCCTCAGTCTATGACTGACTTACCACACTTCCAGGGCTTTGTGGGGGAGGGGTTGGGTCAGCCCACAGGGATCCTCCAAGATCTTATGAGAGGCTGTGACTGCTCTCTTGCCTGTACTTTGGTATATGGATGACCACAAGCCCTCCTCTCTGCCCTGGAGCTGTGAATAGGGTCCCTGCTTGGCTATGGCGGTATGGGAGACTGCAATCTGGATCTGAGTGTGGGAAAACAGCTGAGTCCTGCTGCAGGGAGAGCAGGGAGACCTCTGCAGTTTCCCCCAACCCCCTTACCATCTATGGGCAGCGCTCTGGAAGTGCTGGGAGGCTTCCCCAATTCCCCCTGCAGGTTCTCACTGCAGGGCTGCTTTGAGGTCAGTGCTCTGTTCCTGCTCACACTGGTGCAGCAGAGTTCTCTCACCACCCCTTCCAGCTGTCTCCAGTGATCTATGGACCAAGAGATCTGGAAACCGCCCCTCTGCCATGGATCCAGGGACCCCACAAGCTCTTCCTGGAAGGCTGGGACTGGTTTGCTCCCAGCTGGCTTGCTCCCACCTGGCTGCACTGTGGTAAAAGCTGTGCAGCTGTAAAGCTGTGCAGCAGATTTTTCCAACCCTGAGTCCCAGTGAAACAGACCTTCCCTGGGGAACTTCTAAGTTGTCTTGGACTGAAAAATTATATCACTCAGTATTTCTGTGGGTTCTGCCCCTTTATTTTTTGGCTAGAGTCATAATTTGATGGCTTTTGGAGTTTTGGGGGAAGGAGTTTTCAGGAATTCCTGCCTTCACACTGCCATCTTGGCTCCATCCCATAAGAATTCTTTTTTTTTTTTAGGTTTTTGCAAGGCAATGGGGTTAAGTGGCTTTCCCAAGGCCACACAGCTAGGTAATTATTAAGTGACTGAGGCTGGGTTTGAACTCAGGTACTCCTGACTCCAAGGCCAGTGCTCTATCCACTGTGCCACCTAGCCGCCCCAAGAAGGATTCTTTATAGAGCTCATTCACTTACAGAAAATTCTCTAATTGGATGTCAATCAAGAGGTCAGGCCTGGTTTACAACTTTGGAATAAGAAAGAATTATTTTATACCCCTCCAAAAAATTGTTATTTTGGCAAAATAAATTGCAGAATTCATTACTCTAATTTTTAAACCCATGATATATATAATACCAAAGATGGATCACTTTTGGTATTCAGTTATGTCCAACTCTTTATGATCCAACTGGTCTTTTCTTGGCAAATATATTGGAATAGTTTGACATCTCTAGGAATTAACCAGGGAAGATTTGAACTCAGCTGTTCCTGGTTCCAGGCCCACCATTCTAACCACTGTATTGCCTAAATATACTGCTTTTAGCCCTCCACAAAAGGAACTGAAAAGTTTTCATGTATTTCATCAGAAAGTGGCACCAAACTATAGTTATGGCAATTATTTGGAATCAAGAGATAGGTAGAGGCTCATTATTGTTCCTTCATCAGGAGCATAAGAGGTTAATACTCTGAAATGACAGGTTACGGTGAAGAATATTTTTTATCATTTCTCCAGTGACTATGTCTTTCATGTGCTCATTGAAGAAATCCGTAGCTTTCTGTTCCCTCTGTGACATTTTCATTAAAATGATACCTTTAAAAATCTAGTTGAATTTTTTACCAACTTGTCAATCAGCAGTAGACCTTTCTTTCTGGAGAATAAGCTTTGAGTGAAGTATTGGCTCACATCTCATTTTCATATGTGTGAAAATTGCCCACATGAATTTTAAATTTGAATTAGGAAAGGAGTTAAATGCAATAAAATATTATAATACTGAAGCACATGCCAGATAAATGTAAAGTGTAGATTGCTATGTTGTAAACATATTCCCTTCATGAACAAGTTCAGTAGTCTGAATGGGTTTGTTTAGAAAAAAAAATTTCTTTCTGTTCAGAGAAGAATTCAAGGCCTTTACCTTCCCGGTACAATTATTAAATTTTAGTTTGGATGTGACCAATATGGAAATATTTTTGGACATTTATTACAGGGTTGTTGCTTTTTTCTCCCCACCCCATATGATAGGGGGCCTTGGAGGGAGAAAAAATTAGATTTTTCAGTTGAAAAATAAAATTTAATTAAAAATAATCATTAATAATAGGTACTTTATGTGAAAGAACTAAATTGCTCTCAAGACATTATTTTTTAGAACAGACATAAAATGTAATACTATTTGACTGATGCTAACTTTAAGCAATCTGCAATAATGCTTACATTTCAGAGATCTCACTTGCTGATACACAAGAAGCAGGCATAGATTTGCATATTGTCTCCTGCCAAGTTCAAATGAATACAATAGTATAATAGAACACAATTTAGGATAATAGGCATACTGGAGAAAGGAAGAACAAACCCTATCAAGAAAATAATTCTAGTTTGCAAATTCAAAAGAAAAATACATCTTTATATGAACATTTCAAAATTAGCTGAAATTTTTATAAAACATAATTTAAATGAGTCATGTGATCTCAGACTTCAATATCATTATATAATAAGGAAATGACAAATCTGAAATCTGAAAGATTTTTCCCACCTTTAATCTATAATTAATCTGTAATAGGTATCTATTAAGTATGTCATTAGATAAATAAATCTTTTAGTTCTATTAGAAAAAATATATTTTGGAATGTCGTTTATGGTATAATATGTCATATAATTTGACTACTTAGTGATTCTTTACAAAGGAAAAGTTAAGAGGGGAAAAACTGAGATTTTTGTTAAGATTTGAAAGATAAGAATCTTGAGAAAATACAGTTCTAGAGAACAAGACAGATTCTGGGAAGAAGAAAGGTTCATTGGTCTAAGAATGCAAAATGAAATCCATCCAGTGATGTCCTAATCTTTGAATTTTCTGAACTATCAAGGATGATGTTATTAACTTTTTGAATATTAAAAGTTGGCTGAGGAAATTTTTAAAGGTTATTTTTGCAGAAGAGTAAGACAATACTGAGTTTTTGACTTCTGTCAGAAATAGAGTAATATAGCCTTGGATAAACCAAGCCTGGGAATACCAAGTAATCTTTCCAGTATGAAATGACAACTAAACAGTCACCACAGAAAGACTGATATTGCCTATAGTATCAGAATTTGCTAGAGGGAATCTTAAAGGCCAACATCTAATCCAGCCCTCTCATTTTAAAGATCAAAGATTTAGACCGGATCACACAGATGAAATACAATTTGAACTCAAGTCTTCCTGACTGAAATAAGTCTTCTTTCCACTGTATCATGTTGTTCAAGTGACTCAATATAATTTCCATAGAGTAAGGAATATTTGAAAAACTAAAGAATCTTTCCTGATCTGCAGATTTTGCTGCCTATGCTATTGCAAATATTCATCCATGAATGTTCATATCACTAGTTTTCAAATAGATTGCAAATGAGTAGCTTTATTTTTCTTTCTTTTTCATTTTTGCAAGGCAATAGGGTTAGATGACTTGCCCAAGGTCACACAGCTAGGCAATTATTAAATGTCTAAGGCTAAATTTGAACTCAGGTCCTCCTGACTCCAGGGTCAGTACTCTATCCACTGCACCATCTAGTTGCCACTAAATGGGTAGCTTTCCAATAGGAATTCAAGCATCAAAATACATAAGCACATAATTAAATGACATTATATAATTCATTTGTATAACAAAATTTATAGTAATAATAAAATAAAGATAAATAATGCTTTAAAATAAAACTATATATTTTTTCCATTTCTATAACAGTTATATGGCATAGAGTGCAATGGATAGAGTGCTGGAGCTGGAGTTAGGAAGACTCATCTTTTTGAATTCAAATCTGCCCTGAGATACTTTCTAGCTGTATGTCCCTGGGCAAGTCACTTAACCCTGTTGGCTTCAGTTTCCTCATCTGTAAAATGAGCTGATGAAGAAAATGGCAATCCCCTCCAGTATCTCTGCCAAGAAAACTTCAAATGGGATCACAAAAAGATAGACACAAATGAAAAATAACTGAAAACAACAATTTATATACCACTCTTTTGTTCATTACTATCACATGGCTAGTTTGTGGCAAAACCTCATTGAGGACTTAAATATACTGGTTCCAAGTTTGAAGTGCTTTCTCCTGTATTAGCATACTTTTAAAAATGATCTCTTAAGGTTTCTGTCAGCTCAGGTATTTTGGGCTCTCCATGGAAGTAAATTCTATTCTTAGGGAAACATATTAACTAGTGTAGGTCAGTAGAAAATTCATGTTCATACACATAATGTGTGTCTACATATATATATATATACATATATATATATATATATATATATATATATGTATATATATATATACATATATATATGAAACATAAAATCACCCAGATAATCTCCTCTCATATACATATATATAGATATAGATAGATATAGATATAGATGATATAGATATAGTTATAGATATAGATGATATAGAGATATAGATATATAGATATACATATACATATACATATACATATACATATACATATACATATACATATGCATATACATATACATATACATATACATATACATGTACATATAGATGATATGGATATAGATATAGATATAGGTATAGATATAGATGATATAGATATAGATATAGGTATAGATATAGATGATATAGATAGATATAGATATAGATATGGATATGGATATGGATATAGATATAGATATAGATAGATGATATAGATATGGATATGGATATAGATATAGATATAGATATAGATATAGATATAGATATAGATATAGATATAGATATAGATATGGATATGGATATGGATATGGATATGGATATGGATATGGATATATAGATAGATATAGATATAGATTGAGTAATCATGTACTCAATTAAGAAAGAATTGTGTTTATTAACTTTGCTGAGCAGTGAATTTCAAACATATTACCCACACCTTTAAGAACCTTTAAGAAAGCATCTAATTCCAAATTTGGAAAGAAATTGATAACTGTATTAAGCATTTAAGATTTTTAAAAAACCTTTTATTTATACAATTATGCACAAAAAATTTATGATTATTATCCACATGTATAGAGTTCATTAAGATGTATAAAAACATTTCCTCCCAGCAACCCTGAGGTAAATAGGGCAAGTATTATTCCCAAATGACAGATGAGTTTCAGTGTCTGATACAGTTGCATAATTAATATTACTCAAAAAATAAAAATGGTGAGATTTTTATATTTTATGAATTTTATAAAGAAATATAAGTAATTATTTAGAAATTAAGTTAATTTAAAATGATTCAATATAAAGCCAATATCATATAAAGTCAATGAATGGGGAAAAAAATCAACTTTGACATAAAGTCCAAGTCTTAGTAGTTCTGATAATAATTTATGGAAATTTACTAAATCTTTCAAGGCTTGAACAACCTGTTTTTCTCAAGTTCACCAGGCCTCTGCCTATCTCTATCTCTCCTTTTCCCTCTTCTATTTTTCCCTCTTTCCCTTCTTTCCCCTCCTCTAGTTTCCTCTCAACTTCCCTCCTTTTCCCTTTCCTTCCTTTTCTTTCCCCTCTCTATTCCTCCCATGCTCCCCTCATAAGTTACTTGGGTTCATTAAAAATGCTGCAGTTTGGGACAGCTAGGTCACACAGTGGATAGAGGACCAGCCCTGGAGTCAGGAGGAACTGATTTCAAATTCAACCTCAGTTAATAATTACCTAGCTGTGTGACCTTGGGCAAATCACTTAAGCCATTGCCCGGCAAAAACTAAAAAAAAAAAAAAAAAAAAAAAAATTCTGCAGTTTCCAAAATGTAATCAATTCCAATTGCTCCTTTTCAACTTTTGATAGGTTGAAGGACTAGGTTTCTTCCTAGTTCCATCAGATTATCTTCTATACTATATGTTTTGCTTTTTCCTGATTGTATCCATATGTGAAGTTTGGGCCTCAGCCTATCATATTTCAGAATTTATTATTGTCTAGGCAAGCCTTTACATTTTAAGGATGAGGAAATTGAAGATGAAATACTTTGCCAAACGTCATAAGATCATGGGGTTGTGGTTCCAGAGATAGAAGAAACTTCAGCATCTATCTAGTACAATCCCTTAATTTAAAAATTTTCAAATTGAAGTCTGAGGTGGTTAAGAGATTTTAAAAAAAATCACAGAGATTCACAGCTCTGAAATTTTAATCAAGCTCCTCTGACTCAACAGTCATTCCTTTTTCCCACCACCTCCTACATTATGAGAGTAAACTCTGGCTCTGAAGTTGGAAAAGATAGGCTCAAATACTATATGGTATGTTTACTATCTGATGACTTTGAGCAAATCATTCAGCTTCTTGGTTGTTTCTATCAAGTGAAGGGGTGGTCCTTTCCACCTGTGTGTGTAGGAACTGTCAAAATCAAACAATGAGTTAGTGGCACTGAACTGGTCTAGGATGTCCCCCATAATGCTAAAGTTGTCTTTATGCTGATTAGATACTGTCTCCTTCAACAGTGGCCATCCATGTTGCTTGGCATAAAAAAATTATAACTGGTTTGGATTAGAGCCTTTGGATTAAAGTAGAAATTGACTTTGCAGCAAAATTGAAAATGTTTGGATATTCTCTGTTCTACAATTCATTTTGGTTTTGTGTTGTTCTTTGTTAATTAAGGGAACAAGTGACATTTTGAACTTTTTAATATGCATGAAAGGGAGCAGGGAGTGAAGAGAGAGGGGAAGCTAGGGAGTACCTTACTCTAACTTACTATAATGAAATAGTTCAAAATAAATATAAATAAATAAATAAAGTAAATATAAGTAAATATTAAATAATTAAATAAAATAAAAATAAAAACACAGAAAAATAAATATAAAATAAATAAAATAAAAATAAAAACACAGAAGAGTTAAAATGGAAGATAGAAGAATGAAGGAATAATGATGGTATATCTCATTTGGGGTTAAAAAGGGCATTCCCTCTCACCTTCCGGCAGACACTGTCCTATTTTTAATGATCCAAGGCTATCATATTCCTAAAGCAGTTGAATGAATGTTAAAGGACAGATGTATCACTCTGAAGGGCATGAGAGGGTTGCAGCGGGGAGCTTTTGGAACTGTTTTATTGACTCTGTGTCTCTTCAAATCAGCTGAGTGATGGAAGCTGCATTTGTCAGCATCTTTGTTACCACTGCATGCAGTTACATCAAATCAAACTGATGGTCAGTTGTGTCCCCAGACCTTCCTATTTAAGGACACTTCCTCTAGCCTTGAGGAGAGAGGGGAAGATACAGCTTAATTATTGGTAACCATTTTGGTCCTTTCTTTTAAAATGCAGCCTTCTTTTGAAATTGATTCAAAGTCCTGAAGCTTAGTGAAAATATGAAGTTACAATAATATCTCTATTACCTAGACCCACTGAATCTTTGCATTTACCTGATTTATTTTTTTCATTTTACAAAAGGAATGGAGGATTCACTTCTCATATAAATAGTTTTAGCTTAAAAAAAAATTGATCAGAGTTTTCTCACAATTTCTGTACACATATACCTAATCATACTCTAACTTGTCCCTTCCTGCAACTAACAATAAATAATAAAATAGACATTTATATAGCACCACTACGATTTTCAAGGCACTTTGACAAGTATTAACTCTTTGATCCACACAACAATTTCTGGGTGGAAGGTGTTATTATTATCTTCATTTTTTTCCAGATGAAAGAACTAAGGCATATAGAGGTTAGGTGAATTTCCTAGGATTATATAGCTGGCAAGTGTCTGAGGCCAGTTTTGAACTGAGCTCATTCTAACCTCAGATGCAGTATTCTATCTTCTGTTTCATCAAATTGCTGCCTCTAGGGGTGTAAACTTTTAGAGAAGGACTATGATATCTATTTATTTAGACATAGATAGTAGATTATCTAAATGTAGCTAATCAATATATTTATACCTCTCCAGTATATATACATATATATATATATATGTATGTATAAATTATTTATGCATTCAATATGTAGTTAATATGCATCCTAATATCTAATACAGTGCCAGGTACATAGTGGGAAATTAAATGATGATTATGAAATGGAATTCCATACATGTTTATATATGCATGTATATTAACACATATCTACATTGTTCTACATACCTACATACATCAACATATATATGTCTGTTTATGTTTGTGTGTCTACATTTCTGGAAGTGTACAATGAAAATTGCATGTTAGGATACAAGGAGGGCTAGAATTGGAGTTAGTTGATGGAGATTCACATTCTGACTTATTACTTCTGTTGACCTTGCTCTCTCTAGGCATTATTTTTCTCCTCTAGAAAGTTCCAAGATTAATCAATGATCTCTAAGTTCTCTTCTAACTCTCAACTTCTATCCTAGTATACTGAGGCACTAAGAGTCTGAATCATAATGACTATACTATATATATAGTACTTAAAGAATGGAAAATCATTTTACATATTTTATCTCCTTTGATTCATATAACCCCACTAAGTTGTGGCGTTAGTAGATAGAGAGTAGGTCTAAGCCCAGTTTCTGACAGTTATAAGACCCTGAACAAGTTACTCACTGCCCTCTAGAGTCAAATTCCTGGTCATCCTGAGGTATGCAGTCAAACTCCCAGTGTGAACTGAATCAGATTCATATGACATTGAAAGATATTTAACAAAAATTAAAAATGCTATGCAATATAGATAATGCTAATTTGTGGTTTTCTAAGTCAATATGTTACTGTAGGAATTCCTTCAACTTCTGAGGAAACAATTCCGTTTTTGCTGTCATTCACTCATTTTCAGCTTTATCAGAATCTTTGTGACCCTGTTTTGGAGTTTTCCTGGCAAAGATACTGAAGTAGTCTACTGTATCTTTCTCCAGTTCATTTTGCAAATAAGGAAACTAAGGCAAACAAGATTAAGTGTCTTGCCCAAGGTCACACAGCTAGTAAGTATCTGAAGCCACATTTGAATTCAAGAAGAGGAGTTTTCCCTGACTCTAGGCCAGGAGTGCTATCTATTGTACTTCCCTTTATTAAGTCTCTTGGTTAGTTGTTGTCCTTTGTTCTCAAAATGGCATTATTTTCCTGTTTGAATCAGGTAGCAGTGTGTCTGACTGGCTGACGAGAGCAATATGAGCTCAGCATTCTCTACCACAGTTCAGGCACCAATAGACCATGTAAACATTTGAAATGAATTCTTTGAATTTGTACATTTCACATTTCGTACAAGTTACTACAATCCTGCTGTGCTCATAGAGTGTAGAGCCTTCTCTGATGAGGGCGTGCCATTCTAGATGGTCTTGTACCAGCGTCACACAATCAATTGCAAAGTGCCTTAGACCATACCTTTGATATTCGAACAATGTGGCCAGCTCATTGGAGTTGTACTCTATAGAAGAGTTTGAATGTTTGACAGCTAATATCAAAAAAGGAGTTCAGTGTCTGTTATTTTATTCTGCCAGGTGATCTCAAATTGAAATAATTCAGTTTCCTAGTATAGTACTATTATACTATCCAGGTTTTCCAGGCATGCAACAAGGAAGTCAGCACAACAACTCTATAGACTTTCAGTTTGATAGTTAGCCTTGAGAGTCTCCCAAACACTGAACTAATTCTGGCAATGAATGTAACAATCTCATAAATGTGTACATCCCTGAAAAATATACTGTCAAGGTAATTGAACTTTTCCACTGTATTCAAAATTTCTCCCTTTGCTGTAACCAATGGTTACACATTGATGCCAGAACTAGATCAATGTTTGGACCTGGTCACTTAATATGAACACTGGATTGGTTTTAGCTCTACCATAGATCAGAACTCAAGTGACCCACTATCCTCAGCCTCCTCCAAGTAGAGATTACAGGAATGCACAACCACCACATCTGGCTCTGAAAAAAATTTGGAAAAGGGGGGCTGTCAGTAAAGCCTTGAAGGAAACCAGAAAGAAGGAGGGAGAACATTCCAGGCAAGGGGGGGGGAATTAGTGAAAATGCTGAGGATCTTGACTAAAATATCCTTAACTTTTGACCCAGAGATTCCATGTCTAAGTTTATGTACTAAGGAAAAAATTTATAAGAGGAAAGTCTCTATATATGTCAAAACATTTAAAATAATGATATACTGATAAGAAATCAGATATATACAATTGATTGAAAAATAGCTAAGAAAATTGTGATGAATGAAATGGAATGTTACTGACTTGTAAGAAGTGGTGTATATGATAAAATAAAGAAAGCATGGAAAAATCTATTTGAACTGATACAGAGTGAAATAACTAGAGTTAAGAAACAATGTATACAAATGATTACAATAAAAATAAATGGAAATAAGCACCATTCATTAAAAAAATCAAAAGGAATGTTTCAAAATTACAAAGAACACAGACTGAAATAAGAGATATGAGAAGATACTCCACATCCAATTCCTTGATGATGTTCAGGATACATGAGATTTGTTTACTGTAGCTTTTTTCAATTTATTGATTAATTATACTTATTTCTCTCTCTGTCTCTCTCTCTTCCTCTCTCTCTCTCTCTCTCTCTCTCTCTCTATATATATATATATATATATATATATATATATACACATATATGTGTGTGTGTGTGTGTGTGTGTGTGTGTGTGTGTGTACTTTTAAAGATGAGGGGGGTATATACATACCCCCCTCATCTTTAAAAGTACAATTTTTTTAAGAATATTTTTAGGAAATACAGGAAGTCTAGAGATTCCTATCTTTATGTTATGTACAATATACAAAGAACAGCAAAAAGTCCATAGGATATAGAGGGGAAACAAAATATAAGACCAATAAGTTAGGAAGGGGTCAAGGTATTGAAGATGCAAATAAAAAAAAAATTTTATCTCTGTGTGAGTGCTATGGTGAGACTTTCATTTTAGGAAAATGATTTTTATATAATTGAGTAGAGGATAGAAAGAATAGAGTAGAAATTAAGACAAGAAGACTAATGAGATTGTTATTACAAGAAACTAGGTATGAATTGATGAAGATCTACACAATAGCAGCAGTGATAGAGAAAATGGTGTATTTGAGAAGTGTTGCTAAAGAAGAATATACAGGATTGGACAACTAATTAAATGTGAAAGGAAAGAAAATGAGGAGTTAAACATAAATCCCTAAATTATAAGTCTTGATGAATGGAAAAATGATGGAGTTTTCAATAGTAATAAGGAATTTAAGAAGAGAGGATGGCATGGAGAGGAAAAACATCAAGAATGAGTTTAGATTTTTGATATGGTGAATTTAAGATGTTTGTGGGACATCCAGTTTGACCAATTGGTAGTTGAGAAAATGAGATTGGATGTCAGGAGAGATTAAAGTTGAAAAAAATGTGAGAAAAATCTATAGAGAAGACAATTGAATCTATGGGTGCTGGAAACAACAGAAGAGGTCACTAGATGGAAATTAGTGGTCTGCTAATGGTTAATTGAAACAGAGTGATGAAGATCTATCAAAAAAGAATAATTTGTCTGATAGGAAGAAAACCAGAGGAAAATAGTGTTATAAAAAATTCAACAGAATAAAATATCAAAGTCATGAGAAAGAGGGAAAATATCAAAGGATGCAAAGAGATCAAGAGTATCAGTGACTGACAAAAGGTAATAAGATCTGGCAATATGAGATCATTAGTTACTTGGGAGAGAGTAGTTTCAGTTGAAAATTCTCTATTCAATTATACACACTAACAATAACATTAGGAGATGATAAGCGATGTTGGAAATTGTTCACCATCCATATTCAGAGAAGCAACAGTGGAATTTATTTTTTTTGTTAATTTTGTTTAATTTATTTTCACAATACTAAAATATTCTTGTTTAAGAGTAAACATAATATCCTCTCCCCCACAAAAATATAGAACCCCATGAGAAATAAAGTAAAAGAAAGAAAAAAATGTGTTCTATTCTGATATCATCAACTCTGTCTCAGGTGGATTGCAATCTTTATCATATATCCATCATAGAAGTTACTTCCATATTTTTGCACAGTTGCTGTTGCTGATTGTAATTCCCTCCATCCATTCCTCCCCACAACCATCTATTATATTTTCTTTCTCCTTTCACTCTGTCCCTCTTCAAAAATATGCTATGCGGCAGCCAAGTGGTGCAGTGGACTGAGCATCGGTCCCAAGCCTACATCCCACCCCAGAGACACAGCAACCACCCAGCCCCATGGTCCCAGAAAGGTCACACAATACCACCACCTTGCAAAAAGTGAAAAAGAAAATGTGTTATATATTACTATACTCTCCTATGATCTACTCTCTCCTTTATCACCCACATCCCCCTTCACCTCTCCCTCTCCCCTTTCTCTCCTTTTTCCCTCTATATGTCGATACCCTACACTCCTGTTGAGTGTGTATGCTGTTTTGTCTATGATCCATTTCTGATGAGAATGAAGGCCCCCTCATTCCCCTTCACCTTCCCCCCTTCCATACCATTGCAAACATGAAATACCTTTTATATGAAATATCTTAGCCTATAGGTAGAATAGGGGTGCTCCTTTCTTCTTACTCTCAGTACATTTCCCTTTCACCCATTGACTCCATTTTTACAATATATTACATCTTCAAATTCAGCTCTCTCATGTGCCTCAGTTATAAAAGCTCCTTCTACCCGCTCTATTAGATGAGGTTTATATGAATATTATCAGCATTATCTTTCCATGCAGGAATACATGTAGTTCATCATCCTTAAGTCCCTCATAATTTATCCTTCTCCTCCACTCTCTATGCTTCACCTGATTCCTGTACTTGAAGAGCAAACTTTCTGTTCAGCTCTGGTTGTTTCAACAGGACCATCTGAAATTCTCTTGTATCATTGAAAGTTCATCTTTTCCCTTGGAAGAGGATGTTCAGTTTTGCTGGGTAGTTGATTCCCGGTTGCATTCCCAAGCTCTTTTGCCTTCCAGAATACTATATTCCAAGTCCTATGAGCCCTTAATGTGGATG
Source organism: Macrotis lagotis (assembly GCF_037893015.1). NCBI lineage: Eukaryota > Metazoa > Chordata > Mammalia > Peramelemorphia > Peramelidae > Macrotis > Macrotis lagotis. The sequence goes on along the minus strand of NC_133660.1, from coordinate 49,742,820 downwards.
CTGCTAAATCTTGTGTGATCCTGACTGCAGCTCCATTATATTTGAATTGTGTCATACTGGCTGCTTGAAATATTTTCTCTTTGATTTGGGATTTCTGGAACACGGCTATAATATTCTTGTGGGTTGTTTTATAGGATCTCTTTCCAAAGGAGATTGTTAGATTCTCTCAATTTCTATTTTACCCTCTGCTTCTAGGATATCAGGGCAAATTTCCTGTAGAAATTCTTTAAAATGAGGTCAAGGGGTGGCTAGGTGGCTCAGTGGATAAAACACCAGCCCTGGAGTCAGGAGTACCTGGGTTCGAATCCAGTCTCAGACACTTAATAATTACCTAGCTGTGTGGCCTTGGCCAAGTCACTTAACCCCATTTGCCTTGCATAAAAAAAAAACCCTAAAATAAAATTAAAAATGAGGTCAAGGTTCTTTTCCTGTTCATGATTTTCAGGGGGTGGGGGGGGTAACCAGAAACCATTTTAAAATTATCTTTCCTGTATCCATTTTCTGGATCATTTTTTTCCAATGAGATATTTCCGATTTTCTTCTAGTCTTTCATTCTTTTGGTGTTGAATTATTTCATCTTAATTTCTCACAAAGACATCAGCTTCCTTTAGCGCCATTTTACATCTGAAGGATTTGTTTTCCTCAGAGAGCTTTCTTATCTCCTTTTCCATCTGACTAATTCTGCTTTTTAAAGCACTCTTCTCCTCCATAACTTTTTGAATTGTTTTATCCATTTGACCTAATCTGGTTTTTTAATATGTTATTTTCTTCAGCATTGTTTAGATCTCCTTGACTAAGCTGCTGGCTTCATTTTTGTGTTTTTTTTTGTGCATCTCTTTCATTTCTCTTCCCAGTTTTTCTTCTATCTCCCTTACTTGAATTTCAAAGTCTTTTTTCAGCTCTGTCATAGCCCAAGTCCAACTTCTATATTTCTTGGAGTCTTTAGATGTAGAAGCTTGGACTGCCTCTTCTTCAGATTGCATATTGTGGTCTTCTATGGGACCAAAGCAATTGTCTATGGTCAGGTTCATTTTTTTATCTATTTATTCATTTCCCCACCCTGTGCCTAGCTTGGGGGTGCTTCCTGAGCTTTTGAGTATTATTGGGACACCCCTGCAAGGACCTCAGTGTGTGAGGTTCTGACTTCTCTCATGCTCTATTGAATGACCACAAGTGCACCCCTCTGCCCCAGGCTGTGAGGGGGAATCCCTGCTCTATGGGGGACCCAGACTGTGACCAGGGTCTGAATATACAGAGTGTTGTCCCAAGGACAGAGTACAAACCTCAGCAATCTCCCTCCACTCCCTTACCTTCCGTGGGATGAGCTCAGGGAGCAGCTGCCAGGAGGCTCCTGCTGGGTGACTCCTGTTGGACAGCTCCATGGGCCTGCTTCCATTTTTCTGGGATCTGGGATGAGCTAAGAGCCACAGCTGCACTGAGCAGGGCCACACTGGCCTGGGATTCATGCTAGCTCTGGCAAAGGTTGTCCCCTGTTGATCTTCCAAGTTTGTACTTGGTGCTCCCTGGGAGTGCAGGTCAGGAAATTTCTTTTGCTGCTGGGAGTCAGCATTCCCAGGCATCCTGGGGCTGTTCCTGAGTAACGGAAGTTCATTTGCTCCACTGCTGCTGCCCCTCCAACCCCATGGAACAGAATCTTCCCACTATTTTCCAGGTTACCTTGGGCTGGAGAATTGCCTCAATGGATCTTTCTGTTGATTCTGTCTCTCACAATTTTAGAAGAGCATCTAAAACAAGCTGTACTCCTGCCACCATCTTGGCTCTGCCCGCCATATATATCACTTCTTGGAAGAGTAGAATTTAAATGAAAAAGCTGTTTTCCTTACTCTTTTTCCTCTTTCTATTCAAGTCTTCCTTCATATGATTAATATGGATCTTGTTTAGGAAAGTTATACATGTACAGTCTATATTAGATTGCTTTCTGACTGGGGGACAGGAAAGGGAAGTGAGGGAGGGAGAAAAATATAAAACTCAAAACCTAGCAAAAATAATTTCTGAAAACTATCATTACATGTAATTGGAAAAAAATATGTTCATATATATACATATACATATATATGTATATACATATGTGTGTGTGTGCATGAGAAAAAAGAAAGAAAATTATCTGCTGAAAAAAAATGGTGACCTACATAAGTAGACTGTCCTTACTTCAAAGTGTCATTCATCAAGGAAATCACAAGTCCAGTCTTCATCACTATTATTGTGTAGTTGTACATATAGATATATATTAATATTATTCTCATTTTACAGACAAAGAAATTGAGGCTAAGTGACTAAGAGAGCAGGATCTGAATGTAAAACATTTTGATATTTATTTTATTGTTGTAGTCATTAAAACACCATCACATATCTTTTCTATGACTCTTAAATTATCTTTATTGAAATAAATAAATACATAAATAATGCTATTATGACACTCACTATGAGTGTGTAATTATAATTTATTTTCTCATAGAAGCAAAATTAAGGGTGTTAGGAATGTCAAAATAGTCTATTGAGCTGAGTAGTTTTTCAGTCATATCCAGTTATTTGGTAAATATATTGAAGTGTCATACCATTTCCTTCTCCAGGTCATTTTGCAGATGAGGAAAGTGAGATAAACAGAGTTGAGTGACTTGTTCAGAATCACATATTTTAAATATTTGAAGTTGTATTTGAACTCATAAAGAGTTCTCCTGACTTCAGTCCCAGCCTTCTATCCAATGGGTCAACTAGTTGCATAATGTAGTTGAAATATCAAATAAGAAGACCAGAAATACATATTGTTATCACAGTAATTTTTTCAAAAGAATATTTATTATTTAGTCTTAGCCTAAAAAATGATTTTTTAATTCTCTCTATCCTACATCTTCATTATTCACTGAAAAAGCAAGCTATATGATACTGATAACATATATGAAGTCTTGTAAAAATAGTTCTGTTAGCCATATCGCAAAAAATGCAAGAAAGATAAAGTGAAAAAACTATACTTCAATTTGAATTGAAAGTTCATTGTTTCTCTCTCCGGAGTAGATAGAAATTTTGATCATGAATTCTTCTGAATTATGTTGGATCATTGTTTTGATTAGAGTAGTTAAGTATTTCACAACTATTCATTATTACAGTATTGCTGTTACTGTGTCCAGAGCTGTTCTAGTTCATGTAACTTTACATCAGTTCACATAGCTCTTTTATGATTCTTCTGAAACTATCCTGTTCATCATTTCTGATGCGATAGTAGCATTCCTTCACAGTAATATGCAACAACTTATTTAGCAATTACCCAATTAATGGATATCCCTTTGATTTCCAATTCTTTGTTACTACAAAGAGCAGTTATAAATATTTTGTACATATAGATCATTTTCCTTTCATCTCTTAGGAATACAGAACTAGTAGTGATATTGCTGGGTCAAAGAATACTCACAGTTAATTCCATTCATATTCACAATAATAATAGTGCATTTCCTTCCATTTTTTCTTTCTCCTTTCCTTTTATTTCATCTCACCAGTTCTTTTTTTGCTATTGACCACTGTATCCTTCAATCTGCACTCCCTTTTGTAAACCCAGTTCCCTTTTCTTTTCCCTTTCCCCTTTTACTACCCTTTTAAAATTTTACTTTTTACTTTTCCTTTCCCTTTTATCATTCCTTTCTTCCATTTTCTTTCCTTTTTTCCCCCTGCTTCCTTGAAATGTAGGATGAATTTCTAAACCCAGGTAGGAATGCAGGTTACTCCCTCTCTGAGGTAAATCCATTGACAATAATAATTACTCAATATTCACACCCTGCCTTCTTTCCCTTTACTATATTTAGTATTTAGTGTCTCTTTGTATGGTTTTATTTGCCCTCATGCTTTGCATTCTCCTAAGATAAGCCATTTTTTGATGTTCTAATCATTTTATATTTATCCTGTACTTACTCTCAGTATCATACTATACTCCTTTCAACCATCCTGTGATAGAAGCACAATTCTCAAGAGTCATAAATCCTTCCATCATAATCAATTTGTACTCCATACCTATTTTTCAAGTACAATTCCTCCAATAGGCCCAATAGAAATAAAACCCTCAAGAGTTAAAAACTTGATCACATCAGAGTCAATTTATACCCACTCTCTATCTAAGAATATACCTTTCAACTACATTAACAGAAATACAACTCTTAAGAGTTGCAAGTATTGTTTTATCATGTAGACATTTTGGTCTGGTTGACTAACAATTTTCTCCCCTTTCCATTTATATTTTTATGCATCTCTTAAGACTTGTATTTGAAGATCAAGTTTTCTGTTCAGTTCTGATCTTTTTATCAAATAATTTTAAAATTCCTCTATTTCAGTAAAAATCATTCTTTTCCCCTGAAAGAATATGTTAAATTTTGCAAAGTAGTTGATTCTTGGTTGTAATTCAAGGTCCCTTGCCTTCCAGAATATCATATTCCAGGTCCTCCTATCCTTTAACATTGAAGCTAATAAGTCCTACATGATCCTTACTTTTGCTGCTTGCAGTATTTTCTCCTTTAGATGAGAATTCCGGAATTTACAATATTTCTTGGGGGTCTCTTTCTGGGATGGTCAATGGATTCTCTCAAGGATTATTTTATCTTATTGTTCTAGGATATTAGGACAGTTTTCCATGATAATTTCCTGCAAGATAACATCTAGAATCTTTTTTTCTGATCATGATTTTCAAGAAGAGCAATAATACATAAATTATCCCCCCTGCATCAATTTCCAGGTCAGTCATTTTTCTTTATATTTTCTTCTATTTTTTCTATGCTTTGGTTTTGATTGATGGGATTTTGCTGTTTCATTGAATCATTCATTTCCATTTGTCCTGTTCTAACTTTTATAACTTTATTTTCTTCAGTTACCTTCTGTGTTTCTTTTTCCAATTGACTAATTTTACTTTTAGAGGAGTTGTTTATCATACACTCATAAAACAGAAGTGGATAATAGAGTGGATTAAAAAACATTATAAAATATTATGTCAGAAATGATAGCTTTTACAATAGGAAAAGAAAAAAAGGAATTGAAGGAACTAGAATAAGCAAAGAAAAATCAAAACTTCCACTCTTTGCAAATGATATGATGGTATACTTAGAAAACCTAGAAAAATCAACTAAAAAATCATTTGAAACAATTACCAACTTTAGCCAAGTTGCAGAATATAAAGTAAAAACACATAAATCACCAGGATTTCTACACATTACCAACAAAACCCAACTACAATAGAAAGAAAGAGAAATTTCATTTAAAGTTAACTGTAAAACTGTAAAATACTTGGGAATCTATCTCACAAGATAATCCAAGAAGCTATATGAAAAGAATTTCAAAACACTCTTTACACAAAGTCATACATAAACAATTATTCAAGATTTGGCAGAGATAATATAATATAAATGACAATTCTACCTATGTTAATCTACTTATTCAGTGCCATACCAATCAAACTGCCAAAAGACTATTTTACGGAGCTAGGAAAAATAGAAAACTCATGTGGAGGGGTGGCTAGGTGGCACAGTGGATAAAGCACTGGCCCTGGAGTCAGGAGTACCTGAGTTCAAATCTGGTCTCAGACACTTAATAATTACCTAGCTGCGTGGCCTTGGGCAAGCCACTTAACCCCATTTGCCTTGCAAAAACCTTAAAAAAAACTCATGTGGAGCGAAAAAAGTCAAAACTATCAAGGGAATTAATTACAAAGGATTGTGACCTTGGTGTATCAGATCTAAAATTACACTATAAAGCATCAGATATCAAAACTTTCTGATAGTTGCTAAGAAATAGAGGTGTAGATCAGTGGAATAGATTAGATATTAAAAAAACTATAGTAAAGGATTATGGTAATATCCTTTCTGATAAACTCAAGGACACTAACTTCTGGGATAAAAATACCTTACTTGATAAAAACTGCTGGGAAAATTGGAAAATCATATGGCAACAACTAAGCATAGAATAACATCTCACACACTATACCCAGATACCATAAGCCAACTTAGGAGTCAATCTGTCAGCTCTATGGAATGGAGAAAATTTTATGACCAAAGAAGAGAAAGAGAACATAATAAATTGCAAAATGATTAAATTAAATTACACTAAGCAAAAAAATTTTGCACAAAAATAACCCAATGGAAATAATATTTGAAGGAGTGAAGAAAGGCAAGAAACAATTTTCATAGTTAGTGTTTCTGATAGAGTACTCATTTCTAAAATACATAGAGAATTGAGACAAAATGATTACAAAATAAGTCATTTTCCAAGTGATTAAATGATCAAACACTATGAACCAGCAGTTTTTAGATAAAGAAATTAAAACTATCTATAGTCATATAAAAAAAATATTCCACAGATGGAATGAAAATATTAGCATGAAGCTAGGAAGCTCCCAGAACTTTTCCCAAAACAACTTTAAATGAAACCTCTACACAGATCTTAAAGCCAAAGATCCCACAAATGAAACAGTGAAACAAGGTTCTCAACTCCAGATATCATGGGGGAATTTCAATAAAGGTCTATCACTTGAAAGCAGGAGAGATGGAAAGCCAATGAGAAGCTTTTAGCCTCAGGGCAACTCAAATCAAGGCTCAGAAAACTGGCATTACAGCAGGTCAGCAGTGAGAGTCCTAATCCCAGCTCATAAAGCAAAGTACATAGGATGCTGGTGCAACAAATGGGACTGACTTGAGTTACCCCAAGACAGGGAACAAACCAATGCATAGGCCACCCTTTGGCATAAATGAGGGTATAGACTCAGCATTGGCTATTTCATAGGCAAATGATAATTCAGGGACTAGATCTCAACTCCAACCCCCAAAATTTTGGATTATTTTTCCTTGGTCCCAGGAGCAGAACTCAACTGTTAAAATAGGTGAAAAAAACAACAAACAAACAAAAAACAGACATAAACCATGATTATCTATTATTCTGCTAGGGATGATGAAAATGTCAACTCAGAAGAGGAAAGCAGTGAAAAATGCCTACGTGTGAAGCCCCAAAGAAGTTTTTGAAGGACCTTTTGGAAGAATTAAAAAAGGATGCTAAAATCAAGAGAAGAGGAGGAAAAGAGAAATGGAGAAAATAATTGAGAGCCATGCAGGAGAATTATGAAAAGCTGATTGAAGTAATCAACCCCTTTAAAAGCAAAAATGACTAAACTGAAAAAGAATGTAGCTCATCTAAAAGTAAAATTAATCATTTGGAAAAGGAAACATAAAAGCTAACTGAAGAAAAGAAAACTCCAAAAATAGAATTAGGCAAATGGAAACTAATGAGTCTATGAAAAAACTAATATTTCATTAGAAGAAATCAAAAGACCAAACAATAGGAAAAAATTTTTAAGTAGCTCTTAGAAAAAATGACTGACCTGGAAAATAGATGTAAGAGAGATAACTTACAAATTGTTGGTCTAACTGAAAACCTTGATCAAAAAAGAGCCTATAAAATATATTTCAGGAAATTATCATTGAAAACTGCCCAATATATCCTAGAACAAGACAAAATAGTCTTTGAAAGAATCCACCCGATCACTTCCAAAAAGAGATCTCAGAATAAAAACACCAAGAAATATTGTAACCAAATTTCAGAATTCTCAGTTAAGGGAGAAAATACTGCAAGCAGCCCAAAAGAAGCCTTTTAAATACCAGGATTATCCAGGACTTATTAGTTGTAATATTTAAGAATTGAAGGGCCTGGAATGTGATGCTCCACAGGACAAAGGATCTTGGATTACAATCAAGAATCATCTACCCTGCAAAAGTCAACATATTCTTTCAGGGAAAAAAAAGATGGATTTTCAATGAAATAAAGGAATTTCTAAATTAACTGATAAAAAGAAACGGAACAGAAAATTTCATATTCAAACACAAGACTCAAGAGATATGTAAAAAAAGTAAACCAAAAGGTAAAAAATGTTAGCCAAGAACAACAAACTGTATGTATACCTACCAAGAAAAAACCCAGAAACTATATGAACATAATAACAAAATACTCTTCACACAAAATCAGATCTAAACAATTGAAAAAAGCTCAGTTGCTTATGGTCTGGTTGAACTAATACAAGAAAAATGACAATTCTATCCAAATTATATTATTCAGTGCCATACCAATCAAACTACCAAAAAGCTATTTTACAAAGCTAGAAAAATAGTAAAAAAATTGATCTAGAGCAACAAAAGGTTGAGAAATTTCAACAGAATTGATAAAAAAAAATGCAATGGAATCCAATGACTACCTTCTGGGAAAAGGACTCATTATTTAATAAAAACTGCTGGGAAAACTGGAAAATAGTATGGCAAAAACAAAGCAAAGACCCACATCTCACACCTTATACCATCATAAAGTTAAAAGAAGTTCAGAATTTAGACATAAAGAATAATACCATAGACTAATTAAGAAAGCAAGAAAAAGTCTATCTTTTGGATCTATGGAGGGTGAAGAAGTTTTTGACCAAACAAGAGATCAAATATTATCAATTGCAAAATGAAGATTGTGATTATATTAAAATAAAAAGCTTTTGCATAAATAAAACCAATTCAACCAAGATTAGAAGAAATGCAGAAACCTGGGAAACAATTTTCACAGCTAAATGTTTCTGATAAAGGACTTATTTCTAAAATATTCAGAGAACTGAATGAAATTTATAAGATTACAAGTCATTATCCAATTGATAAATAGACAACAGATATGAACAGGCAGTTTTCAAATAAAGGAATAAAAGTTCTTTATAGTCATTTCAAAAAAAAAGTTCCAAATCATTGATTAGAGAAATACAAAGTAAAACAACCCTGATGTACCACTTCACACCTATCAAATTCTAAGGTAACAAAAAAAGAAAATTATCAGTTTTTAAAAGGATTTGGGAAAACTAATGCATTGTTGGTGGAGCTGTGAACTCATACAACCATTGAAGAGTGCATTTTGACATTAGGCCCCCCAAAAAAATAAATATATGCATACCCTTTTATCCAGCAATACCAGTACTAGGTCTATATCCAAAGAGATCATAAAAAAGGGGAAAGGACCCACATGTACAAAAATATTTATAGCAACTTTTTTTTGTAGTGGCAAGGAATTGGAAAATTGAGGGAATTTTCATCAATTGGGGAAAAACTGAACAAACTGTAGTATATGAATGTTATGGAGAATTATTTTTGTATAAGAAATCATGACTGGCTCTCTATGATAAAAACTGCTGGGAAAATTGGAAGTTAGTATGGAAGAAACTTAGATTAGACCAACACCTCAAACCCTTTACCAAGAGAAGATCCAAATGGTTACAGGATTTAGACATTAAAAAAACAATACTATAAACAAATAAGAAGATCGAGGACTAGTTTACCTGTCAGATCTATGGAAAGGGGAGCAGTTTATGACTAAGGAAGAGATGGAGAACATCACCAAAAACAAACTAGATGATTTCGATTACATTAATTTAAAAAGCTTTAAACCACTGTAAATGAAATCAAAAGAAATGTAGTAAACTGGGAAACAATTTTTACAACTAATAAATCTGACAAAGGACTCATTTCTAAAATATACAGAGAACCAAGTCATATTTTGTAAAAAAAAAAAAAAGCCATTCTGCAGTTGACAAATGGTCAAAGGATATGCAAAGGAAATTTACAGATGAGGAGATCAAAGCAATCCATACTCATATGAAAAAATTGCTCTGAATCATTCATTATTAGAGAAATGCAAATTTACGCTACTCTGAGATACCACCTCACACCTCTCATACTGGCCAAAATGACCAGAAACAATAATAAGCATTGTTGGAAGACTTGTGGGAAATCTGGGACACCATTACATTGTTGGTGGAGCTGTGAACTCATCCATCCTTTCTGGAGAGCAGTCTGGAACTACACCCAAAGGGCAACAAAAATGAGCATACCCTTTGATACCACAATGCCACTGCTGGGTCTAGACCCTGAAGAGATGATGGAAAAGGGTAAAAACATCACTTATACAAAAATATTCATAGCGGCTCTGTTTGTGGTGACAAAGAATTGGAAATCAAGCAAATGCCCTTCAATTGGGGAATGGCTTAGCAAACTGTGGTATATGTATATCATGGAACACTATTGTTCTATTAGAAACCAGGAGGGATGGGAATTCAGGGAAGCCTGGAGGGATTTGCATGAACTGATGCTGAGTGAGATGAGCAGAATGAGAAAAACACTGTACACCCTAACAGCAACATGGGGTGATCAAATTGATGGACTCGCTCATTCCATCAGTGCAATGATCAGGGACAATTTTGGGCTGTCTGCAATGGAGAATACCATATGTATCCATAGAAATAACTGTGGAGTTTGAACAAAGACCAAGTACTATTTTAAATTTAGGGAAAAAAAAAAACCTGATGTCTTATTGTCTGATTTTGCTATCTCTTATACTTTGTTTCTTCCTTAAGGATAGGATTTCTCTCTCATCACACTGAATTTGGATCAATGTATACCATGGAAACAATGTAAAGACTGACTGATGAATTGCCTTCTGTGGGGGGGGGGAGGGAAGTAAGATGGGGGGGAATTGTAAAACTCAATATAGATAAAATCTTTAATAATAATAAAAAAAGAAATCATGAGTGGCCTGACTTCAGCAAAGCATGGAAAGAGCTACATGAACTGATGCTAAGTGAAATGACCAGAATCAGGAGAAGCAACATTGTAAGATGATCAAATATACTGGATGCTGCTCCTTTCAGCAGTTCAGTAATCAGGGACAATTCTGAGAGACCTGATAAGGAAAACACCATCCACATCCAGAGGAGGAAAAAAACTAGGGATTCTGAATGGAGAGAAAACCACACAATGTTCACCTTTTAAAAACTTCTTTTATGCTTTTTTTTCTTTCTTTCTCATGTTTCATCCCTTAATTTTAGTTCTCCTTTCACAGTCTGACTAATAGAGAAATATCTTAAATTCAATTTTACACATTTAACCTTTATCAGATTGTTTGTTGACAGGAGAGAAGTGGAAAAATGTGGAACTAAAAAGCTTGCGAAAGGATAGATCTTACAAACTATTTCTGCATGTAATTGGAAAGTCAATAAGGGGGAGAAAGTTTTCACAGTTTAATAGCCCTTTGGACATAGTTCAAAATTGTCCTCTGGAATGGTTGGACTAGTTCACAATTCCATCAATAATTCATTACTGTATTTATTTTTCTATATCCTTTCTAATGTATGTAATTTCTGATAGGTTTGAGTTGATACCTCAGAGTTGTTTTAATGTGTATTCTCTATTCAATATTGATATAGAACATTTTGCATATGACTATAGATACCTTTCATTTCTCCTACATAAAACTTTCTGAAAATATACTTTGCTAATTTAACAATTGGAAAATGACCCTTATTTTTATAAATTTTACTCACTTGAAGTGAGTAAAATGATGTCTTTATCTGAATTACTTACCTCAAAAATTGTGGACATTAATTCATTGCCAGGTATTGCTTTCAGCAAAATGTAGATTTCCTGATTATCTCTTTAAATAAGATCAATTTTTGCTTTTTCATGATATCATAATTCCTACCTCTGTTTTTTTTAACTTCAGTTAAAACAAAATAGATTCTGTTTCAAATCTATCTATCTATAGAGATAGAGATAGAGAGATATAGATGATATAGATGATATAGATGATATTGATATAGATAGTATAGATATAGATGATAGATATAGATATAGATTAGATATAGATGTAGATATAGATATAGATATAGATATAGATATAGATATAGATATAGATATAGATATAGATATAGATATAGATATAGATGATATAGATATAGATGATATAGATATAGATATAGATATAGATATAGATATAGATATAGATATAGATATAGATATAGATATAGATATAGATATAGATATAGATATAGATATAGATATAGATATAGATATAGATATAGATATAGATATAGATATAGATATAGATATAGATAGATATAGATATAATTTACCATGGAAGTTGCTAAATCTTAAATGATTCTGATTATGTCTCCATGATAATTGTTTCTTTCTTACTACTTGCAATATTTTCTCCTTGACCCAGGAGCTTTGGAATTTGGTTATAAGACATCTGAGAGTTTTTATTTGGGGATCTTTTTCAAGAGTTGATCACTTTCACATTCACTTCCACATTCAGTTTCTATTCCACTCTCTGAACCTACAGTATTGGAACTAATTTTTCAATATCTGTATATCGATATCTGTTTTTTATTATGACGTTAAGATAGTCCAATAATTCTCAAATTATTTTTCTTTTTTTATTTTAAACGTCAATTATTTTTCCAATGAGATACTTAACATTTTAATTTCTTTTTTCTTTTTTATTGTATCTTATTTTCCTTGATGTCTCATGGAGTCAATAGTTTTTATTTGCTCAATTCTAACTTTGTTTTTGTTTTTGCAAGGCAATGATAACACAGCTAGGTAATTATTGAGTGTCTAAAAATGGATTTGAACTCAGGTCCTCCTGACTCCAGGGCCAGTGCTGTATCCACTGCACTACCTAACAGCCCCTCAAATTCTAATTTTTAAGGAATTATATTTTGGACCTCTTTTTCTACTGGGGTGATTCACTTTTTAAGGAAGCTTTTCTTCAGTTAATTCTGTGTTTCTTTTTCCATTAGGACAATTCTATTTTTTAAGGTGCTATTTTCTTCAGGTTTTTGTGTATTTTTTTAAACGAGCTATCAATTATGTTTTTTACGATTTTCTTGCATCATTCTCATTACTTTTTCCAAATTTTCCTCTATCAATCTTATCTCTTTATTTAACTCTTCTAGGAATTCTTGTTGGACTTGTGTCCAATTGTCACTTTTTCTTTGAGGTCTTGTTTGCAGCTATTTTCATGTTCTTTTCTTCTGAGTTTGTGGTTTATTATATTCCCTCACATTAATGTAGCTTTTTAAATGACCAAGTTCTTTTTGTTGTTATCTTGACTTTACACTCTGGATTAAAATTAGACTTTGCTCACCTCAGGATGAGAGACTCTGTCCCAAATGTCCAGTTTTGCAAACATTTATTTTAAGAACTCTTTTTTTGAGGGGCGGCTAGGTGGTGCAGTGGATAGAGCACTGGCTGTGGAGTCAGGAGTACCTGAGTTCAAATCCGCACTCAGACACTTAATAATTACCTAGCTGTGTGGCTTTGGGCAAGCCACTTAACCTCTTTGCCTTGCAAAAACCTAAAAAAAATTTAAAAAAACTCTTTTTTGGTATCTACCAATTTTCAGTGCTTCCAAGGGATGGGATTCTGGGAGATGAATGATCAATGGTCACCTGGACTCAGCTCTGGTCTTTAATTAGATATGGTCTCTATTTACCAACAGCCATTAGTATTAGTATTTCTCTGAGTCCTGGAATTGTGGCCAGATTCCCATTGCTCCTTTAACAGCAAGTGATGATGCTTCTCTCAACTTTGGAACAATAACCCTTTTGATGGAAGACAAGTCTTACACTCTTGTCCTAGAACTGTGATCCAAAATTATATATGGGTAACAGAGCCGCATAACATTTTCAAATCCTGCACTCCATGACAACAAAAAGTCCTTTGTAATATTTTTTCTGATCAGTTTTCCAACCCTCTTACATTCTATAAACTGAAATTTCCTGACCCCCAACATCCAATGATGCTGCAACTGAATGTGCTCTGGACCAATCCAAAACCTGGTGTCCTTGACTTTTCCTACTGACATCCTAAATTTCTCAGTTTGGAAAAAATTCTTATCCTGACCTTTTTTTGGCTCTGCCTCTACAAAATTCAATTTGATTCATCCTTTACAAGTTGGTTAGAGGGAGATGTTGTGAAAATTCAGCTGGGTTTCAAATTCTACTCTGCCATCTAAGAGATATTTTAGAAGTTAGAAAGCTATTCAGTTAAATGAGTATATAATTCCTTAAATGCTAGTGCTTAAAGAAAAAAAAGCATATTTCATTTTAATAGAAGAGAATTCTAAACATCCAAATTCAAAAATCATACGATTTGATGTTCAATTCAATTAAATGCAACAAACATTTGTTAATCATCTACTATAGGCAAGAGAATCCTTGGTCAAGAACCTAAGTCTATGGTTTGTATGAATCAGAGTTTTTTTTTATTCTCCCTTTTAGTTCATGTCCCCATCTTGTTCTAGGTCTCTATAAAAGTGGAAAATCCCTCAAGTCAACACTCAAACAAATAATCTCTCAATTACAAGTCAGGTTTTAATTATCCTGTGAAAATCACACATCCTCCACAACTAAACTCATAAGCAATTAAGACAATTATCCTGCCCTCTCCAGTGAATATAGGATATTCATTCATTTAATTCATTCTTAATTAAAGTTCTAGCTTATGATTATATATCCCTTCTCCCCAATGTAGGAAAACACTTAAAGGCCCTTAAAAATCAACTTTTCTCCCTAGACTTTAAAACTCTATACCTTAATACAAGTCAAGGCCAAAGCCTGGTTTTGCTGCAACATAATGTGCTCCTCTTCCTTACTGTTTTCTCAGTACAGTTTCCTTGGTACAGTATCCTTGAGACTTGGTTTGATTCAAGAAGTCAGTAGAACTTTTCTCATGGGTTCAAAAAGCCTAGTGTAGGGACGGCTAGGTGGCACAGTGGATAGAGCACCGGCCCTGGAGTCAGGAATACCTGAATTCAAATACAGTCTCAGACACAATAATTACCTAGCTGTGTGATCTTGGGCAAGCCACTTAACCCTGTTTGCCTTGCAAAAAAAAAAAAAAAGCTTAGTATAGGAATTCCTTTATTATACCAAGAGATACTTGTCTCATTTCAGTTTATCATCAAATTCATCAGTTCTGTTTTTAAATGGAAAGTTGCAAAATGATTTTAAACACAATCATCATCTTCATTATTAAAAATGCATACTCTTGGATTTTTTCCTCAAAATGATAAACAATATCTATCTAAAAACCATTGGCAAGCATTATATACAATGAGAATAAGCTAGAAGCATTTCCAATAAGAAAGATGTCTGTTATCATCACTAATATTTACTCTTGTACTAGAAATGCTAACTAGCAATAAGAGAATAAAAAGGAATGAAAAAAATTAGAATAGGAAATGAGGAAACAAAACTATTACTTTTTTGAAGAAAATCAACTTTAAAACTTTGTGAAACAACTGAGTGAATCCCTAATGTTCCAAAGGGAGAAAAAATAAAAACAATTAAAATTAAATTAAATTAAAAAATTAAATTAAATTAAAAAACATTAAATCTAGTTCATGTAAACCATAGAGTTATATTCTTATTGTAGGACATAAAATAAGTCCTAATAAATCATCAACATTTCTATATATTACCAACAATATCCAGGAGCAAAAGATAAAAAGAGAAATTACATTCAAAATGGCTATAGACAATATAAAATATTTGGGAGTCCACCTGCCAAGACAAACCCAGGAACTATATGAATATAATACAAAGCACTTTTCACCCAAATAGTCAGATTTTACAATTTGAAAAATATCAATTTCTTATAGATAGGTAGAACTAATACAATACAAATGACAATTCTACCTACATTAATCTACTTAGTGCCATACCAATCAACCTATAAATGATATTTTATAGAGGTAGAAAAAATAAAATAACAAAATTTATGTAGAAAAACAAAAGATCCAGATATCAAGAGAATTAATGGGGTAAAAAATGCAAAGGAAGATGGTATGACTATACCAGATCTAAAACTATATTATAAAGCAGCAATTATCAAATCTATCTGGCACTACCTAAGAAATAGATCAGTGGAATAGTTTTCATTGAAAAGACACAGTAGTAAATAATTATAAAAATCCATGATTCAGTAGATTCAAACATTCTAGTATTTAAGAAAAAAAATTACTATTTGACAAAAACTTCTTGGGAAAACTGGAAAACAGTATGGAAGAAATTAGACCCAGACCAATACCTCACACCTTATACCAAGATAAGGTCAAAATAAGGACAGGATTTAGACATAAAGTGTTTCCATAGACCAATTTGAAGAACAAGGAACCTTTATTTGTCAGTTCTATGAACAAGAGAAGAATTTATGACCAAACAAGAGATAGAGAACATTATAAAAAAAATGCAAAATGGATAATTTTGATTACATTAAATACAAATTTTTTGCACAAACAAAACAATTACATGCAATATTAGAAAGAATGAAGAAAGCTATGAAATAATTCTTATAGACAGAGTTTTCAATAAAGGTAGATAGAGGCAGAATGAAGAAATTAAAGTTGTCTATAGTCATATGAAAAAATATGATAGAAAAGGAAGATCATAGATATTGGAGAGGATGTGGGGAAAACCCGGACACTGAAACACTGGTGGTGGAGTTGTAAACTGATCCAACCATTCTAGAGAAAAATTTGGAATTATATCCAAACCAATTAAACTGTATATACCATTTGATCCAGAAGGATCACTAATAATGTAAATTTGGAGATCATAAAAAAAGGAAAAGGACCCACATATACAAGAATATTTATAGCAACTCTTTTTGTGGCAGCAAAGAATTGGAAATTGAGCAGATGCCCATCAATAGGGAATGACTGAGCAAATTGTGGTATATGAATAATTTGGAATGTTATTATTCTGTTAGAAATGATGAACAGGCAGATTTCAGAAAAATCTGTAATGACCTACATGAACTTGTATGAACCGATGCTGAATGAGGTGAGCCGAACTAGAATGATATTATATACTTTGTGTGATGATCTGTCCTTTTTATGATTTAGTTTTGTTGCTATTAAGCTGTAATCTGCAAGAAAATTTGGGGCATTCATTTGAAAGAGCAAAGAACTGAGAGTAAGAATTTTTGTATACTAATCTTAGCTCTTCAGCTGACTCGCAATGTGATCTTAGGCAAGTCACTTCACTCTGAGTCTTAGTTTCACCACCCATAAAATGAGATTTTCTAAATGATCTAGGATGGCAGAGTCAATTCATGTGAAAAATGATTTGAAACTTCTAATACTGTGCAAGCTCTCTGATGGATTTCTGGTAGAAAAGTTTTTGATAATATCTGAACCCAGCTCCCCTTCTCCACCTCAAAACATCCAGAAATATGTCTAGTGAAGCAAAAGAATAAGCCTGTCTCTTTTAAAATAAAAAGACAAAAAAAAACCTGACCAAAAAAGCTAGAAGTCTTTTAGAAGCTCCATTTTTTAAAAAATCAAAAGAAGAACCAAGGAAGAAAACAAGTATTCTCAAAGAATTCAAGGCCCTGAGAATTGCCTGTCTGGCATAACAATGGGAAATCACACTAAATGAACAAATAGTGAGAAAAAACAGATTCATAATTCACTTTCAGAAAAGGAGCAAAGACTATCAGAACAAAACTAGATGTCAAAATTGGAAGAGCACTTGAGGTCTCTTCATACTAAGTGAATTTACCTTGTACAGCTTCATCAGATAAGAGAATTATTTATTGTCCCATGAAAACACAATGAAAGAGTCTACAATATTTTAATAAATCAAAAAAGAATTGCCTTGAAACATTGGAAACCAGGGTCAAAGTACAGCTTCCTAGAAATGGAGAAGACCCTTCCTCTCCCACCCTCCCCATTCCCCCAGGCACCAAGAATGTCAACAAATTTGGAACTTCACAGGGGAGGCTAGGTGGTGAAATGGATAAAGTACCAGCCCTAGAGTCAGGAGTACCTGGGTTCAAATCTGGTCTTGGACACTTAATAATTACCTAGCTGTGTGGCCTTGGGCAAGCCTCTTAACCCCATTTGCCTTGAAAAAACCTAAAATAAAAAATCTGGAACTTCAACATTAAAGAATTTTATGGGCATCAAGGAGAAAATCCTTCAGATAACAAAGAAAGCTGACTAAATCATACAGAACTGTTCTTTAAAAGTCAAGAAGTAAAGTACAGTGGTGGAATGTGAGAGATACAGAATCTAAGAATCTCAGTTTGCATCTAAAAGAGTTTTACCAAATGAACATAATCTTGTATTTTTGCTGTCCTATGGAGAATTTTCAGTAAGGTGAAAGCATTTGCATAATTCATACCAAGGAAATCTGAGTAGGCATTTGAAATGCTAATTAATCAAGCAAATTTGTGTAACAAGAAAGACCCAGTGATAAATTAAATGTTCCCTTGCTAGAAAGAGACATTTTTCCTCTAAAAGTCTTGCATTTTATTAAGACAAGAATTATGTACAAAGCCTATGAAATGGAGGGGTAGGGGAATGGAGAGGGAAGTTGTGTGCATGGACAAGGAAAAGGTGAAGTTTTTAATTCAAAGATAGTGAGAGACAAATAAACTTAAGGAGTCCTGACTTGAGCAAAGGGTAAGAAGGGAACACCTGACCCCAGGAAATGAGACTAGAATGATTCTGGCAAAAAATAAATGAATGAATGAATGAATGAATGAATGAATGAATGAATGAATGAATGTGCTTGGAAAAAAAACTTAGCTATTCTCAGCAATACAATGATCAAAGGCGATTCCAAAAGACTTGTGATGGAAAATGTCATTCACATTCAGGGAAAGAACTATGGAATCTGAATGCAGATCAAAGCAAGTTATATTCACTTTTTAAATTTTGTTGTTTGTTTTATCCTTCACATGGTTTTTCCCTTTTTTTCTGATCTTCTTTCAAATGGAAATAAGTGTCACATGATAATTCATTATAATATATATCAGATTACTTTCTATCCTAGGATCTAGGGAGGGATGGGTAAAAAGGAGAAAACTTTATAAAAAAATTTTGAAAATTATCTTTACATATCATTTGAAAAATAAATATATAAATGGTAGAAAAGGTGATTTCTTCATTTTCCTATTGCTTCAGAGGTTCTATTTTCTGAGTTTTTTATTCAACCAAGGCACTTCAATATTCTTAAGTATTGACCCCAGAATCAGTCAAGATTTTTTAGATCATTTAGTATTATTTTTTGAGTCTTTGGAGAGTTGCTTTTCCTAGATGAACTAAAAGACTACCAAGCTTCACTATTAGTATGTAAGAAGTCAAGATGGTTTAATTTCATAGCTAATATATCTCTACTTTTCAGAAAACATGAGCATGCCATTCCAAGAATAAAGTAATGAAGATAATTCTACCAAACCTACCTAAGGTCCCACAGCATAAAACAAAACAGATTCAAAGATCTGACATTGAAAAGAACTTCAGAGAGAGTCTATTCCATTTCCCTTACTTCTTGTTGGAAGGAGAATAATAAGGTTCAGAAAAGGTTAAGCAATTTACCTAAGGACACACCAACTGTAAACTTACTATCAGAATTTAAAGGGAGTTCCTGATTCTAAAGCAACTCTAATTTCTACTACATCATTTTGCTACCTATCAAATTTCAAAATTAATAAAATAATGGCAATGCCAGAATATACTGTTGGAAAAATGCCAGAATACACTCATTAATTCATGTTTTCATAGAGAAAACTGCACAAAAATGGTGTGTTTTTGAGATTTTATCTCAATTGACTTTTGTAATAGAACAAGTCTTTTAACACTAGATCTCTTAGAATTTCTGGAAAGCCATAAGGACTAGATAGGAGACACTTAAGGAGATCATAAAAAATTGAGTGTGCCACTTGCATTTGGGCACTTACATTACCCACATAATTTACATCTGTTGCTGATAGTGGTCTATTCAGTTTAGGTATCTAGTTTAAGGATCGTAGACAATTAACAATTTATAAGCAGTTCAAGTAACTCATCTGATATCTGAGTTACTATGGTACTTGTTCCCTGTTTAAAATAGAGATGACAGTACCTTCAAATCAAAACAAAGCAAGGTGGTTTACTAAACCTAACCAAGAAGTCGGCTGAAAATTAAGCAATCCTCTGAGAAATTGGCTGGTTGGGTTTTCAGTTGGTTATTAGTTAAATAGTTTGCCAAGGAGAACACATGCTTAAAAATAGGCCTGCATTGTGAATGGCTATTTCCTAGTTCAAATGGAATTTAATTATTGAAAAGGGGGAAAGTTTTATTAAGTGTATTAATGCCTTCTCAGGGAAGAAAAACTGTTAAAATCTTGTTTTGATAAGGTTTTTCTCACCATTATTCTTTCACCACAGAAAGCTTTAATTTTATATTTCTATTACTTTTATTTCTTCCTTCTGTAATAATTTGGTGAATGAAAAAGAGAACATTAGAATGTTCTAGTATCTCCTTTAATAAAACTTCTCTCTCTGTTTTCTAAGATGATTTGAAACTGAGATCCCAGTTTGAGAGCTTTATGTGTAATCAAAAATGCCTGACTTCAAAACCCGACTCAGGCATTTACTAACTGTATGACCTAGAGCAAATCACTTGATCTCAATCAACCTCAGTTAGCTTATCTGGAAAATGAAGATTTTTTTCTTTTTATTTTATTTAAGCCAAGGGGTTAAATGACTTGCCCAAAGTTACACAGGTAATTATTGTCTAAGGTCACATTTGAACTCAGTTCCTCTTGATTCCAGGGCCTGTACTCTATCCCCTATTCACCCAGCTGCCCCCAAAATGAAGATATTAATGGTTCCTACATCATTGACTTATATTGAAATCAAACAAAATAACATGGATAAAACACTTTATAAACCTTATGGCATTGTGTTACTCAGACTTATTGATGTAAGAGATGAAAGGTAGAGCAAAAAAGGAATAATTATTGAATGTGAATCAGTCGGGGATGAAAGAAGATGCTGAATGATAGAAAGGATATGATAAAAAAAATTATAGACTATACTTTTATGATCTCTACCTCCAGAAGGAATCTCAGAAGCAACTTCATCCAATCAATTTATTTTATAGTTGTAGAAGGGAGGTACAAAGACATTAAATGCCTTGCATAGATTCAAAGATAGACAAGTTAGGACACAACTTCTCTGAATCCAGACCCAGGGATCTAGAATCCACAGTTAGAAAATTTCCAATGACATCCTTAAAGTATCTATGTGTCCATGATGCATGCCACTGATCCCACTTATAAGAGAAAGATTAGTTAGGGTCCTCTGGATTGGTAAGTCAGGAGGCAGGTATTCAAAACATGGCTGCTAAAGAAAAAATAACTGAAATCAAATCAGAAAGATTTTTTTTTCTCTCTTTTCTGTTTGTTTTTAAAGGATCCCATTTGAAGAACAGATTGGGCACAGTAGAAAGAGGGCTTAAACTGATATCAAAAGATTAAAGATCACACCTACCTTGGACACTAGCCTTATAGCCATGGGCAAATAACTTTTTCTATGTTAAAACTTACTCTTCTCTTTTAGAAAAAAGGGGGAATAATAATGCCTGCACTACCTCCTTCATAGGGTTATCATTAAAAGAATACTCTGGGATTTGGAGTCAAGATGGCAGCATTAAGGGCAGGAATTCCTGGAAAAATCCCCTCCAAAATTCCAAAAGCCATAAAATTATGACTCTAGCCAAAATTTAGAGGGGAAGAACCCACAGAAAGACTGAGTGATAAAATTTACCAGTCCAAGACAACTTAGAAGATCTGCAGGAAATGTGTTTCACCAGGACTGGGGGTTGGAAAGAGTAGTAGTTTAGCTGGGCCACAGTGTAGCTGGGACAGAGCAAACCAGGCCAGTCTTCCAAAAACAGTCCATGAGGTGTCTGGGTCCCTGGAGGTGTCTGGGTTTATGGCAAAGGGGGGCAGTTTCCAGATCTATATCCGTTTCCAGGGATGGCTTGAAGGGGCAGTGAGAGAACTCTGCTGCACCAGAGGGAACACTGAGCCCCATCAAACCCTTAGAGCAGCCTGTGGTGGGAATCTGTGGTGGAAAACACCCAGTACTTCCAAAGCACTCATCCCACAGATGGTAAAGTAGAGAGGAGAGGCTGAAAAGGTCTCTCCCTGGGGCAAGACTCTACTGCTTGCCCACTCTCACATACAGGTCAAGGTCTGGGCCCCTATACTGCCATAGAGGAATAGAAATCCTCCTTATAGCTCCAAGGCAGAGGGGAGAGTCTGTGGTCATCCACAGACCAGAGCACAGGCAAGAAAGCAGTCAGAAGCTCTCATAAGACCTTGGAAGAATTAAATTCCTGTGGGGTGTCCAAATCCCACCCCAAAGACTTAGAAGTGTGGTAAATCAGTCATTGGCTGAGGAAATGAGCAAACAACAGAAAAAGAAGAGCCTGACCTTAGAAAATTACTTTGGTCCCATGGAGGATCAAAATATACACTCAGAAGATGACAAAGTTGAAGCTTCTGTATTCAAAGTGTCCAAGAAAAATGCTAAGGCTATGGACAAGCTCAGAAAAGACTGAAAAACAAGTAAGGGAGATGGAGGAAAAGTTGTGAAAAAGAAATGAGAGCGATGCAGGTAAGTTACGAAAAACCAAGTGAGTAGCTTAGTGAAATAAATACAAAAAATACTAAAGAAAATAATGTTAAAAACCAGTTTAGGTCGATTGGAAAAAAAAGTAACTCAAAAGGCAAATGAGGAGAAGAATGCCATAAAAAAGCAGAATTGGCCAACTGGAAAAGGAGATAAAAAGTTCTCTGAAAAAAAACATCTTCGTCAAATGTAGAATGAAGTTAAAGGAAGCCAATCTCTTTGTGAGAAATCAAGAAATAATAAAACAACATCAAAAGAAGGGAAATTAGAAGAAAATGTGAAATATCTCATTGAAAAAACAACTGACCTCATAAACAGATGCAGGAGAGATCATTTAAAAATTATTGGACTACCTGAAAGTCATGACCAGGGCTTGGAATATGATATTCTGGAAAGCAAAGGAGTTTGGTTTACAACTGGGAATCAACTTCCTACCTAAACTGAACATCCTCTTTCAGGGGGAAAAATGGATAGTCAGTGACTTCCCTGTTAAAATGATTAGAGATGAGCAGAAAGTTTGATCTTCAAGTACTGAACTCAGTTGAAGCATAGAGAGGTTGGATGAGAAGGACTAATTATGAGGAACTTAATGATGTTGAACTCTATGTATTCCTGCATGGC